>NC_084613.1:5685725-5698225 GCF_033978795.1 Nerophis ophidion
TACAAAGGTCCTGAGTAGTCCTGGGTTCAATCCCGGGCCGGGGATCTTTCTGTGTGGGTACTCCGGCTTCCTCCCACCTCCAAAGACATGCACCTGGGGGTAGGCCCCTCCCACCTCCAAAGACATGCACCTGGGGATAGGCCCCTCCCACCTCCAAAGACATGCACCTGGGGATAGGCCCCTCCCACCTCCAAAGACGCACTTGGGGATAGGCCCCTCCCACCTCCAAAGACATGCACCTGGGGATAGGCCCCTCCCACCTCCAAAGACGCACTTGGGGATAGGCCCCTCCCACCTCCAAAGACGCACTTGGGGATAGGCCCCTCCCACCTCCAAAGACGCACTTGGGGATAGGCCCCTCCCACCTCCAAAGACATGCACCTGGGGATAGGCCCCTCCCACCTCCAAAGACGCACTTGGGGATAGGCCCCTCCCACCTCCAAAGACGCACTTGGGGATAGGCCCCTCCCACCTCCAAAGACATGCACCTGGGGATAGGCCCCTCCCACCTCCAAAGACATGCACCCGGGGATAGGCCCCTCCCACCTCCAAAGACATGCACCTGGGGATAGGCCACTCCCACCTACAAAGACATGCACCTGGGGATAGGCCCCTCCCACCTCCAAAGACATCCATCCTGGGAAAATCCCCTCCCACCTCCAAAGACATGCACCTGGGGATAGGCCCCTCCCACCTCCAAAGACGCACTTGGGGATAGGCCCCTCCCACCTCCAAAGACGCACTTGGGGATAGGCCCCTCCCACCTCCAAAGACATGCACCTGGGGATAGGCCCCTCCCACCTCCAAAGACGTACTTGGGGATAGGCCCCTCCCACCTCCAAAGACGTGCACCTGGGGATAGGCCCCTCCCACCTCCAAAGACACGCACTTGGGGATAGGCCCCTCCCACCTCCAAAGACATGCACCCGGGGATAGGCCCCTCCCACCTCCAAAGACGCACTTGGGGATAGGCCCCTCCCACCTCCAAAGACATGCACCTGGGGATAGGCCCCTCCCACCTCCAAAGACATGCACCTGGGGATAGGCCCCTCCCACCTCCAAAGACGCACTTGGGGATAGGCCCCTCCCACCTCCAAAGACGCACTTGGGGATAGGCCCCTCCCACCTCCAAAGACATGCACCTGGGGATAGGCCCCTCCCACCTCCAAAGACGCACTTGGGGATAGGCCCCTCCCACCTCCAAAGACGTGCACCTGGGGATAGGCCCCTCCCACCTCCAAAGACACGCACTTGGGGATAGGCCCCTCCCACCTCCAAAGACATGCACCCGGGGATAGGCCCCTCCCACCTCCAAAGACATGCACCTGGGGATAGGCCACTCCCACCTACAAAGACATGCACCTGGGGATAGGCCACTCCCACCTACAAAGACATGCACCTGGGGATAGGCCCCTCCCACCTCCAAAGACATCCATCCTGGGAAAATCCCCTCCCACCTCTTTAGACATGCACCTGGGGATAGGCCACTCCCACCTCCAAACACATGCACCTGGGAATAGGCCCCTCCCACCTCCAAGGACATGCACCCGGGGATAGGCCCCTCCCACCTCCAAAGACATGCACCCAGGGATAGGCCCCTCCCACCTCCAAAGACATGCACCCGGGGATAGGCCCCGCCCACCTCCAAAGACATGCACCTGGGGATAGGCCCCTCCCACCTCCATAGACATGCACCTGGGGATAGGGCCCGCCCACCTCCAAAGACATGCACCCAGGGATAGGCCCCTCCCACTTCCAAAGACATGCACCTGGGGATAGGCCCCTCCCACCTCCAAAGACACGCACCCGGGGATAGGCCCCTCCCACCTCCAAAGACACGCACCTGGGGATAGGCCCCGCCCACCTCCAAAGACATGCACCCAGGGATAGGCAACACTAAATGGTCCCTAGTGTGTGAATGTTGTCTGTCTATCTGTGTTGGCCCTGCGATGAGGTGGCGACTTGTCCAGGGTGTACCCCGCCTTGCGCCCGATTGTAGCTGAGATAGGCGCTAGCGCCCCCCGCGTCACCAAAAGGGAATAAGCGGTAGAAAACAGACGGACGGCAAACGGATGTCAAGGGTTGGTTGTTGGCATCTCAACAGTTGTTTTTCTCGCCAAGGTAGGGTGGAACCATCCTGGCCCTGGCACACCCGACTGGTTTTGGTCTATAAATATTTTGGGTTTTTGGCACCAGCCGCTAGACTAGATGTGACCAATCTAACTTTAAGACAAGATGTGACCTATCTAAGTCTAAGACTGGATGTGACCAGTCTAAGACTAGATGTGACCAATCTAAGTCTAAGACTAGATGTGACCAATCTAAGTCTAAGACTAGATGTGACCAATCAAAGTCTAAGACTAGATGTGACCAATCAAAGTCTAAGACTAGATGTGACCAATCTAAGTCTAAGACTAGATGTGACCAATCTAAGTCTAAGACTAGATGTGATCAATCTAAGACTAGATGTAACTGATCTAAGTCTAAGACTAGATGTGACCAATCTAAGTCTAAGACTACATGTGACTGATCTAAGTCTAAGACTAGATGTGACCAATCTAAGTCTAAGACTACATGTGACTGATCTAAGTCTAAGACTACATGTGACTGATCTAAGTCTAAGACCAGATGTGACCAATTGAAGTATAAGACTAAATATGACAATGTAATCTAAGACTAGATGTGACTGATATCAGTCTAAGACTAGATGTGACCAATCTAAATCTAAGACTAGATTTAACAATCTAAGTCTAAGACTAGATGTGACCAATCTAAGTCTAAGACTAGATGTAACAATCTAAGTCTAAGACTAGATGTAACAATCTAAGTCTAAGACTAGATGTAACAATCTAAGTCTAAGACTAGATGTAACAATCTAAGTCTAAGACTAGATGTGACTGATCTATGTCTGAGACTAGATGTGACCAATCTAAGTCCGAGACTAGATGTAACAATCTAAGTCTAAGACTAGATGTAACAATCTAAGTCTAAGACTAGATGTAACAATCTAAGTCTAAGACTAGATGTAACAATCTAAGTCTAAGACTAGATGTGACTGATCTATGTCTGAGACTAGATGTGACCAATCTAAGCCTGAGACTAGATGTAACAATCTAAGTCTAAGACTAGATGTCACAATCTAAGTCTAAGACTAGATCCGACCAAACTAAGTCCAAGACTAGATGTAACAATCTAAGTCTAAGACTAGATGTGACACAGCTAGTGGTGTGTGTTACTATCAGTGTTCACTTAACAGAGACAGAATGTTCTGGAGTGTTCTGTAGGAGTGCAGTGAGTATAATGCTCTGTATGGCAATCGCTCAATCAGCACAGCCGAGTCTTCACGCTGTGTTGAGTGATATCAATCGCTCTGTGCGGCACAAAATTAGCCGGGTGCGGCACAAAATTAGCCGGGTGCGGCACAAAATGAGCCGGGTGTGGCACAAATTTAGCCGGGGGCGGCACAAAATGAGCCGGGGGCGGCACAAAATGAGCCGGGGGGCGGCACAAAATGAGCCGGGGGGGGGGCGGCACAGATTTAGCCGTGGGCGGCACAAAATGAACCGGGGGGCGGCACAAAATGAACCGGGGGGCGGCACAAAATGAACCGGGGGGCGGCACAAAATGAACCGGGGGGCGGCACAAAATGAACCGGGGGGCGGCACAAAATGAACCGGGGGCGGCACAAAATGATCCGGGGACGGCACAAGTTTATCCGGGGGCGGGACAAAATGAACCGGGGGCGGCACAAAATGATCCGGGGGCGGCACAAAATGATCCGGGGGCGGCACAAGTTTATCCGGGGGCGGGACAAAATGAGCCGGGGGCGGCACAAAAGAGTGAAAAAATGATTTTCCATGCTTACCTTTTCCAGACCAACACATCCTGCATGAGCTGGAGAGGAGGAACATCCTGGTGTACACACCCTCGCGCTGTGTCAACGGTAAGAGGGTGGTGTGCTACGACGACCGCTTCATCGTCAGGTTGGCCTTCGACTCCGACGGCATCATCGTGTCCAACGACAACTACCGGGACCTGCAGACCGAGAACCCGCTCTGGAAGAAGTTCATCGAGGAGAGGCTGCTGATGTACACCTTTGTCAGTGACAAGTAGGTCATCCAACATACTACTTTACCAGTGAACCCGACACATGAAACGTGACAAATTTTGGGGGCACAGTATCCAGCCGTAGAGGTTAAAAAATCCTAAATTGTGTTTTGTACAGTAGCAATTCCAGCTTTGACCACGTAGCGTGGCGCTTTCCGTCATTTTCAGCAGACTGCATTGCAGAATGAATCCCCTCCCTACAGTCACATGTTTGGGGATGCAGATGCTACCAAAAGACGTAGTCAGCAGAATGAAATGTCCCAAAGACGTCCCTAAGTGACGTCAGCAGGATGAAATGTCTTCAGGACTTCCCTAGGAGACGTCAGCGGGATAAAATGTCCTCAGGACTTCCCCAGGTGACGTCAGCAGGATGAAATGTCCCGAAGACGTCCCTAGGAGACGCCAGCAGGCCCCTGCACACATTGTAGAGCTAGAAGTGGACATTTCTCGAGAAGACAATCACCCCGTAGATGAAAATATGAGGTCCAGACCTAAGTGCCAATGTCGGGGCTCTTTAACCACGCCTTTTTGTTCCCCAGGTTCATGCCTCCCGATGATCCTTTGGGTCGAAACGGTCCAACTCTTGATGACTTCCTGCTGAAAAAGCCAAAGAATGTGGACAACAAACTGCAACTTTGTCCTTACGGTGAGGTCACCTCTTTCCTCCCTGCGCTCAAAAGTGGACACACCTTCTTTTTTTTTTGTGATGTGGCGATTGGAGCACATACTTGTTGCTCACCACGATGACCCCAGACACACCTCCAAAGTGGTAAAGGAATGGCTGAATCAGGCTAGAATGAAGGCCTTCCCAAAGGTGTGGACAATGCTGAAGAAACAAGTCCACATTTAGCTGAACTGCAGCAGTTTTGCGGGGAAAAATGTAAGCAGAAGTTTGTGGATGGCTACCAAAAGTGCTTTATTGCAGGTAAGCAAATATGAACATTGCTGTACGTATACTTTTGATTGCTCACATTTTCAGTAATAGATTCATCAAAGAAGAAAACTTCATGAATGTTTTTTTGTGCTCCAATCATTACATCACAAAAAAATAAGAAATGACTGGCAAGTCAAGACAGCCATGACATCATCTTCTTCACAGGTGTACGTACACTTTTGAGCAGGAAACAGTTTATATTGCAGGGTCACTTGTTGCTAGGCAGAATTCATATTTTAAAGATGCCCCCCCCCCCAGGTTACAAGTGCACTTATGGAGTCAAGTGCAAGTTCTACCACCCAGAAAGAAGCAACCAGTCCCAGCTGTCCGTGGCCGACGAGCTCCGGGCGCAGATCGACAGAACCAAGACCTCAACCCTGAAAGACAAGGACTCGCACCCCAGCCCTGATGCGTACCAGTCTGAGCGCACCCCCGCAGACCTCTACCACAGAGACCACCTGGGGCCGCCCGGACCCAACCTGGAGGTGGACGAGGCCTTCGGCTCCATGGACAGCTGCAAGTCCAAGGTCCACATCCACAGCTACAGCAGCGGTGTGGCCAGCTACCTGAGCCAGGACTCCTCGCCGGGGTCTCACTACCACACCCCGGCTGGCCCGGACTCCTTGCCGGGGTCTCAGTACTACACCCCCTTGGTCTACGGTTCTGTGTGCACCTGCTGCATGGGTGGAGGCCGGCAGGCCAGGGGGTCCCGCGGCCCCCCCGCTTGGTCCTCCTGTCCCCCCTTGACCCCAGACCACGCCTCCTCGTACTTGGCGGAGGATCCCTGGTCCAGGCGGACCAAGTCCAGCCACGTCTTGCCCAGAGACTCTCAGGTCCGCGGGGAGACCGAGGAGCAGCGCAGGGAGATGAGGAGCAAGCTGAGCACGCTCTTCCCCAAGGAGACTGTGGACCAAGTCATGGACGCGTACCCTCAGGTCTCGGACTTGTTTGAACTGATATCACTCATCAGGAACAACATCTGAATCGAGTCCCTACACCAAGTCCTGGTGTCACAATATCTATTCCCTCCACCAAGTCTTAATGCCACAATATCTAGTCCCTCCACCAAGTCCTGATGTCACAATTTCTAGTCCCTCTACCAAGTCCTGGTGTCACAAAATCTAGTCCCTCCACCAAGTCCTGGTGTCCCAATATCTATTCCCTCCACCAAGTCTTAATGCCACAATATCTAGTCCCTCCACCAAGTCCTGATGTCACAATTTCTAGTCCCTCTACCAAGTCCTGGTGTCACAAAATCTAGTCCCTCCACTAAGTCTTAATGCCACAATATCTAGTCCCTCTACCAAGTCCTGGTGTCACAATATCTAGTCCTTCCACCAAGTCTTAATACCACAATATCTAGTCCCTCCACCAAGTCCTGGTGTCACAATATCTAGTCCTTCCACCAAGTCTTAATACCACAATATCTAGTCCCTCCACCAAGTCTTAATGCCACAATATCTAGTCCCTCTACCAAGTCCTGGTGTTACAATATCTAGTCCCTCCACCAAGTCCTGGTGTCACAATATCTAGTCCCTCCACCAAGTCTTAATGCCACAATATCTAGTCCCTCCACCAAGTCCTGGTGTCACAATATCTAGTCCCTCCACCAAGTCCTGGTGTAACAATATCTAGTCCCTCCACCAAGTCCTGGTGTCACAATATCTAGTCCCTCCACCAAGTCCTGGTGTCACAATATCTAGTCCCTCCACCAAGTCTTAATGTCACAAAAATCTAGTCCCTCCACCCAGTCTTAATACCACAATATCTAGTCCCTCCAAGTCCTGATGTCACAATATCTAGTCCCTCCACCAAGTCTTAATGTCACAAAAATCTAGTCCCTCCTCCCAGTCTTAATACCACAATATCTAGTCCCTCCACCAAGTCCTGGTGTAACAATATCTAGTCCCTCCACCAAGTCCTGGTGTCACAATATCTAGTCCCTCTATCAAGTCCTGGTGTCCCAATATCTAGTCCCTCCACCAAGTCATGGTGTCCCAATATCTAGTCCCTCCACCAAGTCATGGTGAACCAATATCTAGTCCCTCCACCGAGTCATGGTGAACCAATATCTAGTCCCTCCACCAAGTCCTGGTGTCCCAATTTCTAGTCCCTCCACCAAGTCCTGATGTCAAAATATCTAGTCCCTCCACCAAGTCCTGATGTCCCAATTTCTAGTCCCTCCACCAAGTCCTGATGTCAAAATATCTAGTCCTTCCACCAAGTCCTGGTGTAACAATATCTAGTCCCTCCACCAAGTCCTGGTGTCACAATATCTAGTCCCTCCCCCAAGTCTTAATGCCACAATATCTAGTCCCTACACCAAGTCCTGGTGTCCCAATATCTAGTCCCTCCACCGAGTCATGGTGAACCAATATCTAGTCCCTCCACCAAGTCCTGATGTCACAATTTCTAGTCCCTCCACCAAGTCCTGATGTCAAAATATCTAGTCCTTCCACCAAGTCCTGGTGTAACAATATCTAGTCCCTCCACCAAGTCCTGGTGTCACAATATCTAGTCCCTCCACCAAGTCTTAATGTCACAAAAATCTAGTCCCTCCACCCAGTCTTAATACCACAATATCTAGTCCCTCCAAGTCCTGATGTCACAATATCTAGTCCCTCCACCAAGTCTTAATGTCACAAAAATCTAGTCCCTCCTCCCAGTCTTAATACCACAATATCTAGTCCCTCCACCAAGTCCTGGTGTAACAATATCTAGTCCCTCCACCAAGTCCTGGTGTCACAATATCTAGTCCCTCTATCAAGTCCTGGTGTCCCAATATCTAGTCCCTCCACCAAGTCCTGGTGTCAAAATATCTAGTCCTTCCACCAAGTCCTGGTGTCACAATATCTAGTCCCTCCACCAAGTCTTAATACCACAATATCTAGTCCCTCCACCAAGTCCTTGTGTCACAATATCTAGTCCCTCCACCAAGTCTTAATGCCACAATATCTAGTCCCTCCACCAAGTCCTGGTGTCACAATATCTAGTCCCTCCACCAAGTCCTGGTGTCACAATATCTAGTCCCTCCACCAAGTCCTGATGTCACAATATCTAGTCCCTCCACCAAGTCCTGGTGTAACAATATTTAGTCCCTCAACCAAGTCTTAATACCACAATATCTAGTCCCTCCACCAAGTCCTGATGTCACAATATCTAGTCCCTCAACCAAGTCTTAATACCACAATATCTAGTCCCTCCACCAAGTCCTGGTGTCCCAATATCTAGTCCCTCCACCAAGTCTTAATACCACAATATCTAGTCCCTCCACCAAGTCCTTGTGTCACAATATCTAGTCCCTCCACCAAGTCTTAATGCCACAATATCTAGTCCCTCCACCAAGTCCTGGTGTCACAATATCTAGTCCCTCCACCAAGTCCTGGTGTCACAATATCTAGTCCCTCCACCAAGTCCTGATGTCACAATATCTAGTCCCTCCACCAAGTCCTGGTGTAACAATATTTAGTCCCTCAACCAAGTCTTAATACCACAATATCTAGTCCCTCCACCAAGTCCTGGTGTCACAATTTCTAGTCCCTCTACTAAGTCCTGGTGTCACAATATCTAGTCCCTCCACCAAGTCCTGGTGCCACAATATCTAGTCCTCCACCAAGTCCTGGTGTCACAATATCTAGTCCCTCCACCAAGTCTTAATACCACAATATCTAGTCCCTCCACCAAGTCCTTGTGTCACAATATCTAGTCCCTCCACCAAGTCTTAATACCACAATATCTAGTCCCTCCACCAAGTCTTAAAACCACAATATCTAGTCCCTCCACCAAGTCTTAATACCACAATATCTAGTCCCTCCACCAAGTCCTGGTGTCACAATTTCTAGTCCCTCTACTAAGTCCTGGTGTCACAATATCTAGTCCCTCCACCAAGTCCTGGTGCCACAATATCTAGTCCTCCACCAAGTCCTGGTGTCCCAATATCTAGTCCCTCCACCAAGTTTTAATACCACAATATCTAGTCCCTCCACCAAGTCCTTGTGTCACAATATCTAGTCCCTCCACCAAGTCTTAATGCCACAATATCTAGTCCCTCCACCAAGTCCTGGTGTCACAATATCTAGTCCCTCCACCAAGTCCTGGTGTCACAATATCTAGTCCCTCCACCAAGTCCTGATGTCACAATATCTAGTCCCTCCACCAAGTCCTGGTGTAACAATATTTAGTCCCTCAACCAAGTCTTAATACCACAATATCTAGTCCCTCCACCAAGTCCTGGTGTCACAATTTCTAGTCCCTCTACTAAGTCCTGGTGTCACAATATCTAGTCCCTCCACCAAGTCCTGGTGCCACAATATCTAGTCCTCCACCAAGTCCTGGTGTCACAATATCTAGTCCCTCTACTAAGTCCTGGTGTCACAATATCTAGTCCCTCCACCAAGTCCTGGTGTCACAATATCTAGTCCCTCCACCAAGTCTTAATACCACAATATCTAGTCCCTCCACCAAGTCCTTGTGTCACAATATCTAGTCCCTCCACCAAGTCTTAATACCACAATATCTAGTCCCTCCACCAAGTCTTAAAACCACAATATCTAGTCCCTCCACCAAGTCCTGGTGTCACAATATCTAGTCCCTCCACCAAGTCTTAAAACCACAATATCTAGTCCCTCCACCAAGTCTTAATACCACAATATCTAGTCCCTCCACCAAGTCCTGGTGTCACAATTTCTAGTCCCTCTACTAAGTCCTGGTGTCACAATATCTAGTCCCTCCACCAAGTCCTGGTGCCACAATATCTAGCCCTCCACCAAGTCCTGGTGTCCCAATATCTAGTCCCTCCACCAAGTCTTAATACCACAATATCTAGTCCCTCCACCAAGTCCTTGTGTCACAATATCTAGTCCCTCCACCAAGTCTTAATACCACAATATCTAGTCCCTCCACCAAGTCTTAAAACCACAATATCTAGTCCCTCCACCAAGTCTTAATACCACAATATCTAGTCCCTCCACCAAGTCCTGGTGTCACAATTTCTAGTCCCTCTACTAAGTCCTGGTGTCACAATATCTAGTCCCTCCACCAAGTCCTGGTGCCACAATATCTAGTCCTCCACCAAGTCCTGGTGTCCCAATATCTAGTCCCTCCACCAAGTCTTAATACCACAATATCTAGTCCCTCCACCAAGTCCTTGTGTCACAATATCTAGTCCCTCCACCAAGTCTTAATGCCACAATATCTAGTCCCTCCACCAAGTCTTAATGCCACAATATCTAGTCCCTCCACCAAGTCCTGGTGTCACAATATCTAGTCCCTCCACCAAGTCCTGGTGTCACAATATCTAGTCCCTCCACCAAGTCCTGATGTCACAATATCTAGTCCCTCAACCAAGTCTTAATACCACAATATCTAGTCCCTCCACCAAGTCCTGGTGTCACAATTTCTAGTCCCTCTACTAAGTCCTGGTGTCACAATATCTAGTCCTCCACCAAGTCCTGGTGTCACAATATCTAGTCCCTCCACCAAGTCTTAATACCACAATATCTAGTCCCTCCACCAAGTCTTAATACCACAATATCTAGTCCCTCCACCAAGTCCTTGTGTCACAATATCTAGTCCCTCCACCAAGTCTTAATGCCACAATATCTAGTCCCTCCACCAAGTCCTGGTGTCACAATATCTAGTCCCTCCACCAAGTCCTGATGTCACAATATCTAGTCCCTCCACCAAGTCCTGGTGTAACAATATTTAGTCCCTCAACCAAGTCTTAATACCACAATATCTAGTCCCTCCACCAAGTCCTGATGTCACAATATCTAGTCCCTCAACCAAGTCTTAATACCACAATATCTAGTCCCTCCACCAAGTCCTGGTGTCACAATATCTAGTCCCTCTACCAAGTCCTAATGCCACAATATCTAGTCCCTCCACCAAGTCCTGATGTCACAATATCTAGTCCCTCAACCAAGTCTTAATACCACAATATCTAGTCCCTCCACCAAGTCCTGGTCTCACAATATCTAGTCCCTCCACCAAGTCCTGTTCTCACAATATCTAGTCCCTCCACCAAGTCCTGATGTCACTAAATCTAGTCCCTAGTCCTCCAAATAGTTGTCATAAAACGCCGACACTGAAAAGGTGTGTTATGGCGCCATCTTTTGGACAAGTTCTCTTACTGCAGGAGGCTTGGAAATGTACTTACCTTTTCATGCCTTGAACCGGAAGTATATATTCTTCATTCCTCACTACCAAGTGACGTTGGTAAGTTTTATAATAGAACTGAAACTAATTACAGTCCCGTGTGTGACGTCTGTTGGCGTGCATATTTATACGCGCCATCGTAACGTAATCAAGCTAGCGTTGTTAGCATTAGCGAATATGCTAACATGTTTATGAGAGTCTGTGTCAATATTATTAACTTAAACTTGCATAATTTTCGTATTGTTTCACTTTGGTAAAGTCACCAAGACGTCAGGGTGGAGTTATTGAGTCTGTTTGGCTGATTTGTGTGTCCATGAGCATGACTTCTGTTTTGTTTGATCAGCCGTTTTACTGCCCTGTTTCTGGCACAATATATCTCTGCTGCGACTCATACAAAGACAACATATTTGATGTTCAAACTGATAAACATTATTTGCAAATAATCATTAACTTTAGAATTTGATGCCAGCAACACGTGACAAAGAAGTTGGGAAAGGTGGCAATAAATACTGATAAAGTTGAGGAATGCTCATCAAACACTTATATGGAACATCCCACAGGTGTGCAGGCTAATTGGGAACAGGTGGGTGCCATGATTGGGTATAAAAGCAGCTTCCATGAAATGCTAAGTAATTCACAAACAAGGATGGGGTGAGGGTCACCAATTTGTAAGAAAAATTGTCGAACAGTTTTAGAACAACATTTCTCAACGAGCTATTGCAAGGAATTTAGAGATTTTACCATCTACGGTCTGTAAAATCATCAAACAGGTTCAGAGAATCTGGAGAAATCACTGCACGTAAGCGATGATATTACGGACTTTTGATCCGTAATATCCGTAAAAACCGACATCAGTGTGTAAAGGATATCACCACGTGGGCTCAGGAACACTTCATAAAACCACTGTCAGTAACTACAGTTGGTCACTACATCTGTAAGTGTAAGTTAAAACTCTACTATGCAAAGCCAAACCCATTTATCAACAACACCCAGAACGTCGCCGGCTTCATTGGGCCCCAGCTCACCTAAGATGGACTGATGCAAAGTGGAAAAGTGTTCTGTGGTCTGACGAGTCCACATTTCAAATTATATTTGGAAACTGTTGACGTGGTGACCTCCGGAACAAAGAGGAAAGTAACTATTTGGATTGTTATAGGCGCAAAGTTGAAAAGCCAGCATGTGTGATGGTATGGGGGTGTATTAGTGCCCAAGGCATGGGTAACTTACACATCTGTGAAGGCACCATTAATGCTGAAAGGTACATACTGGTTTTGGAGCAACATATGTTGTCATCCAAGCAACG
>NC_084613.1:6003225-6085725 GCF_033978795.1 Nerophis ophidion
AATGATAAAGTCAACGAAATCACAAAGGTGAGTTTTGTTGATGTTGACTGCCAGTTAATCGATGCTAACATGCTATTTACCGGCGGTGCTAAAGCAGACATGGCACAGAGATGTATGGATAACCTGCAGATGCATTTGCAACTATAAAGTCAACAAAATCACAAAGGTGAGTTTTGTTGAAGTGTGACTGCCAGCTAATCGATGATAACATGCTACGCTAATCGATGCTAACATGCTATTTACCGGCGGTGCTAAAGCAGACATGGCACAGAGATGTATGGATAACCTGCAGATGCATTTGCAACTATATTACGTTTCCTTCCACCCACATTTAATGCGAAACAAACACTTACCAATCGACAGATTTAAGTTGCTCCAGTGTCAAAAGATGCGAAAGTCCTGATCGTTTGTTCTGCACATTTTACCGGCGATGCTAACGCAGCTATTTGGCTATGCTATGTCTATGAATAGCGTCAATAGCTATTCGCTCAATAGCTTCAGTTTCTTCTTCGATGTTAGCGTCGATTAGCGTAGCATGTTAGCATCGATTAGCTGGCAGTCACGCCGCGACCAAATATGTCTGATTAGCACTTAAGTCAACATCAACAAAACTCACCTTTTGTGATTTCGTTGACTTTATTGTTGCAAATGCATCTGCAGGTTATCCATACTTCTCTGTGCCATGTCTGTCTTAGCATCGCCGGTCAAATGTGGAGACACTTTGGCACATTCAATGGGGGTCTGGTGGCAGATTTCTTGCCAGTGGTGCAACTTGAATCCCTCCCTGTTAGTGTTGTTACACCCTCCGACAACACACCGACGAGGCATGATGTCTCCAAGGTTCCAAAAAATAGTCGAAAAAAACGGAAAATAACAGAGCTGAGACCCGGTGTTTGTAATGTGAAAATGAAAATGGCGACGTCACATTCTGACGTCATCCCCTCCAGAGCGATAAACAGAAAGGCGTTTAATTCGCCAAAATCCACCCGTTTAGAGTTCGGAAATCGGTTAAAAAAATAGATGGTCTTTTTTCTGCACCATCAAGGTATATATTGACGCTTACATAGGTCTGCTGATAATGTTCCCCTTTAAAGGAGTCATGTTTGTTTTACTATTACATCATTTTCCCGTAACTCCACCTTTTTAGAGCATTTTTGCATTCTCCAGCTACTTTGTTAGTGTGATATGTTATTAGTCCCCTTTCACGGTGGTCCTTCTCAGGCTCCATCTTGTGTCCACAACATGTTCATAACGCGGCCCAGTCACTAATCTGTCAGGACATTGATGTGAAAAGTGTCCTTGCAGGTGTTTGTTGAAGAAGTCGGGCTGCAGGACTCCACGCATCGAGCTGGAGGAGATGGGCCCCTCCTTTGACTTGGTGGTCAGGAGAACTCACCTGGCTTCTGACGACCTGTACAAGTTAGCCCACAGACAGCCCAAGGCTCTGAAGGTAAGCAACATCCAATACACACAAGTTCACTGGACTTGGTAGCACTTTCATTAAGGAAATAATCAGCTGAGTGACACAGTTTTAAAAAAGTCATTTCAATGAAGTCATAAAAAAAATAGCTCGGTTGGTAGAGCGGCCGTGCCAGCAACTTGAGGGTTGCAGGTTCGATTCCCGCTTCCGCCATCCTAGTCACTGCCGTTGTGTCCTTGGGCAAGGCACTTTACCCACCTGCTCCCAGTGCCACCCACACTGGTTTGAATGTAACTTAGATATTGGGTTTCACTATGTAAAGCGCTTTGAGTCACTAGAGAAAAGCGCTATATAAATATAATTCACTTCACATTTGTAAACGTGTATACCAATCTGTGTGTGTGCAATCCAATTCATGTGTGTGTGTCTGTATATCAAGATGTACGTGTGTGTGTGTGTGTACAAACCCCGTTTCCATATGAGTTGGGAAATTGTGTTAGATGTAAATATAAACGGAATCCAATGATTTGCAAATCCTTTTCAACCCATATTCAGTTGAATATGCTACAAAGACAACATATTTGATGTTCAAACTCATTAACATTTTTTTTTTCTTCCAAATAATCATTAACTTTAGAATTTGATGCCAGCAACACGTGACAAAGAAGTTGGGAAAGGTGGCAATAGATACCGATAAAGTTGAGGAATGCTCATCAAACACTTATATGGAACATCCTACAGGTGTGCGGGCTAATTGGGAACAGGTGGGTGCCATGATTGGGTAAAAAAGCAGCTCCCCAAAAAATGCTCAGTAATTCACAGATGAGGATGGGGTGAGGGTCACCACTTTGTAAGCAAATTGTCGAACAGTTTTAGAACAACATTTCTCAACGAGCTATTGCAAGGAATTTAGGGATTTTACCATCTACGGTCCGTAAAATCATCAAAAAGTTTAGAGAATCTGGAGAAATCACTGCACGTAAGCCATGATATTACGGACTTTTGATCCCTCAAGCGGTACTGCATCAAAAACTGACATCAGTGTGTAAAGGATATCACCACATGGGTTCAGGACCACTTCACAAAACCTCTCTCAGTAACTACAGTTGGTTGCTACATCTGTAAATGCAAGTTAAAACTCTACTATGCAAAGCCAAACCCATTTATCAACAATATCCTGAAACGCCACCGGCTTGGGTGGGCCTGAGCTCATCTAAGATGGACTGATGCAAAGTGGGAAAAGTGTTCTGTGGTCTGACGAGTCCACATTTCAAATTATATTTGGAAACTGTGGACGTGGTGTCCTCCGGAACAAGGAGGAAAATAACAATTCGGATTGTTATTGATGCACAGTTCAAAACCCAGCATGTGTGATGGTATGGGGGTGTATTAGTGCCCAAGGCATGGGTAACTTACACATCTGTGAAGGCACCATTAATGCTGAAAGGTACATACAGCTTTTGGAGCAACATATGTTGTCATCCGAGCAACGTTATCATGGACGCCCCTGCTTATTTCAGCAAGACAATGCCAAGCCACGTGTTACAACAGCGTGGCTTCGTAGTAAAAGAGTGCGGGTACTTTCCTGGCCCGCCTGCAGTCCAGACCTGTCTCCCATGGAAAATGTGTGGCGCATTATGAAGCGTAAATAGGACAGCGGAGACCCCGGACTGTTGAAGGACTGAAGCTCTACATAAAACAAGAATGGGAAAGAATTCCACTTTCAAAGCTTCAACAATTAGTTTCCTCAGTTCCCAAACGTTTATTGAGTGTTGTTAAAAGAAAAGGTGATGTAACACAGTGGTGAACATGCCCTTTCCCAACTACTTTGGCATGTGTTGCAGCCATGAAATTCTAAGTTAATTATTATTTGCTAAAAATACTAAAGTTTATGAGTTTGAACATCAAATATGTTGTCTTTGTAGCACATTCAACTGAATATGGGTTGAAAATGATTTGCAAATCATTGTATTCTGTTTATATTTACATGTAACACAATTTCCCAACTCATAAGGAAACGGGGTTTGTAGATTGGCGTGCAGCAGATCAACTGATATAGTTTTGTTCCGGGCCGATACCAACGAGCGGTCAGTGGTCAAGGAGGCCGATAAGTGATATTTGAAGCCGATATTTATTCGCAGTAAAAGTTATTCAAACGCTGCTTCTAATAATCTCCTTCACTCAGGATTATTGTTGCAATGACTAAATATTGTCATGTGTACCTTGTTTCTGATTATTGATGCAATGACTAAGTTTTTTACTGGTGCACAAAATGAACCGTGCATGAACATCACCTTATTCCAAGAACAAAACCAACACAGTGCATGAACTCACAACAAATTACTGTCAGGTTCAAACACCAAACTATATCTGTTACACAAGACAAGAAGAAGGAATCAAGCAGAGACAGAGTTGAATTTTACTCATGAGGAGAGACGTATGGGGCTGAACACTCAGTTACATTTTCACCTTATGCTCTAAGGCAGGGGTCGGGAACCTTTTTGGCTGAGAGAGCCATGAAAGCCAAATATTTCAAAATGTATTTCCGTAGGAGCCATATAACATTTTTCAACACTGAATACAGCTAAATTTGTGCATTTTTAAAAAAAGTATGACAAACATTTGTAGAATATAATAAGAATCTTATTCTTTTTAACAACATTGTTATTCTAAAAAGTTAACCAATAATAAATTTAAATACTTCTTACCATTAATGCAACATCGTGAACAGGTGCGGTAGAAAACGGATGGTTGGATTAAAATGCATGAGAATGTTTTATGATTTGAATGTGATTACCAGCGGAATTATTCATTACTTATCGTGTTAAGCAATGTCAGCTAAGATTTATCTGAGAGCCAGGTGCAGTCATCTGGCTCTACAGCCATAGGTTTCCTACCCCTAGTTTAAGCATTAGACAACTTTTTACCTGCACTCTGCCTCCCGCTGTTTCCCACATCTACAAAGCAATCAGCTACCGACTGCCACCTACTGATATGGAAGAGTTACTCGGCATAGCTCGGTTAGGAGAGTGGCCGTGCTAGCAACCTGAGGGTTCCAGGTTCGATTCCCGCTTCCGCCATCCTAGTCACTGCCCTTGTGTCCTTGGGCAAGACACTTTACACACCTGCCCCCAGTGCCACCCACACTGGTTTAAATTTAACTTAGATATTGGGTGTCACTATATAAAGCGCTTTGTCACTAGAGAAAAGCGCTATATAAATATAATCATCAAAAGAGCCACAGGTTCCCTACCCCTGCTCTAAGGTACAGTCCCACGTGCTCCTCTATTTATTCGGGAGGTCCCTAGTTAACATCACTGAGGCGGCTTCCGAAGGGAGGTGTAATGCAAGTGATTATTCAGAATGGAAATGTGCTGAAACTCGTGATTTCGCCCTGTTTGGGTTGAGGTACTCTATGTCCGTCCTTGGCAGGGTCTGGAAACAAACTGTTGACACGAGACAACCCGCAAAGCAAGATCACAAGTTGTGTGCCTTTGCACGGATAGAAAAGTACTACTTCAGCACAATTGATAATAACTATAACAACAGCCTTGAAGCATAAGAGTTGTTATAACTTATAGGTAATTATTCTAACATTTACACAACTGCAAACCAGATGGAAAATTAAAGGGATCTTTAATAACACGGTGATAGGGAGAAAGTTTTATTTACACGATGAGTCGGGTGTGTCTTGACCTTCGTCGAACCCCTAGGGTTCGATCGAACCCAGATCAAGAACCACTGGACTAAATATCGTCATGTTTTCCATGTAAAATATAATCAGCAAGTGTGTATTTTGTATGCTGTTTAACAAGCTGAGCTTTTACCAGAAACATGACAAATGTTTCTCTCTGTGACCCGGCAGCCCAAGAAGAAGAAGAACATTTCCCACGACGTGTTCGGTAGCAAGTTTGGCCGAGTGCACATGCAGAAGCAGGATCTGTCCAAGCTGCAAACACGCAAGATGAAGGGTCTGAGGAAGAGGGGAGGGGTGGTGCAGGAGGACGGGGAACAGGACCAGGAACCTTCCAAAGTGGCCAAACTGGAGACTTGACAACCAAAGTCTGTAAATGTCCACTTTTCTTCAATATTATCCATTTGATGTGAGACAGTCACACTTGTGGAAGACACGTCCTCCATGAATGGATGTGTTATGTGTGAGGAAACAGACGTTTTATCTTCACGCGCCCGCTGAAAGTATTTCTTATTGCAAGTCATGGATTAAACACCCTCAGTCCAGACCTCGTCACACAAGTCAAGTCCATTTCTTTCACTCATCTCACAAACAAATGGCAGTCAGGTTGCTAAGAAACCAAACAGTTTTTGCTCTCTGTTGGACAGGAAGTCTGCAATATACACACCAGCCGCAGAAGCGGTCTGACACCATTTGGAGGAAATGAAATGCAAGGAAAAAACACACACTTTGCAAAAAACTTAGAGGTAAGACTTCTAAGCATTTTAATACAAATTAGCAAACACAGACCGCTTTGGAAAATGTCTTGGTCAGTCTGCAATTGTCAAGAAGAAGTAATGCTGTAGCCTATCCCAGCTGCATTGGGGTGGAAGGTGCTTTACACCCTGGACAAGTCTCCACAACAAGAAGTAATGCTGTAGCCTATCCCAGCTGCATTGGGGTGGAAGGTGCTTTACACCCTGGACAAGTCTCCCCAACGTTCGTACTTTAGGGCCAATTTAGTGTTGCTAATCAGGCATACGGTCAGTTATTATCCCAATTTTTTTTTTTCAACGTTTAATATCGAAAACGTTGCCAGTGCGGTGCCCTTTTTCAAATTAACGCAAGTCTTCCACTAAAGAAGCAGCGCCCTTTTTTTCAAATTACCGCCATTCTTCAACTAAATAAGCAGTGCCCTTTTTTAAATTACCACAAGTCTACAACTAAAGTAGCAGTGCCATTTTTCAAATTACCGCAAGTCTCTAAATAAGCAGTGCCCTTTTTCAAATTACCGCAAGTCTACAACTAAAGAAGCAGTGCCCTTTTTCAAATTATCACAAGTCTACAACTAAATAAGCAGTGCTCTTTTTTAAAATTACCACAAGTCTTCAACTAATGAAGCAGTGCCCATTTTCAAATTACCACAAGTCTTCAACTAAACAAGCAGTGCCCTTTTTCAAATTACCGCAAGTCTACAACTAAAGAAGCAGTGCCCTTTTTCAAATTACCGCAAGTCTTCAACTAAATAAGCAGTGCCCTTTTTCAAATTACCACAAGTCTTCAACTAAATAAGCAGTGCCCTTTTTCAAATTACCGCAAGTCTTCAACTAATGAAGCAGTGCCTGTTTTCAAATTACCACAAGTCTTCAACTAAAGAAGCAGTGCCCATCTTCAAATTACCGCAAGTCTACAACTAAATAAGCAGTGCCCTTTTTCAAATTACCACAAGTCTACAACTAAATAAGCAGTGCCCTTTTTCAAATTACCGCCATTCTTCAACTAAATCAGCAGTGTCCTTTTTCAAATTACCACAAGTTTACAACTAAATAAGCAGTGTCCTTTTTCAAATTACCACAAGTTTACAACTAAATAAGCAGTGCCCTTTTTCAAATTACCACAAGTCTTCAACTAATGAAGCAGTGCCCATTTTCAAATTACCGCAAGTCTTCAACTAAATAAGCAGTGTCCTTTTTCAAATTACCGCAAGTCTTCAACTAAATAAGCAGTGCCCTTTTTCAAATTACCACAAGTCTTCAACTAAATAAGCAGTGTCCTTTTTCAAATTACCGCAAGTCTTCAACTAAATAAGCAGTTCCCTTTTTCAAATTACCGCAAGTCTTCAACTAATGAAGCAGTGCCCTTTTTCAAATTACCGCAAATCTACAACTAAAGAAGCAGTGCCCTTTTTCAAATTACCACAAGTCTTCAACTAAATAAGCAGTGCCCTTTTTCAAATTACCGCAAGTCTTCAACTAAATAAGCAGTGCCCTTTTTCAAATTACCACAAGTCTTCAACTAAATAAGCAGTGCTCTTTTTTTAAATTACCACAAGTCTTCAACTAATGAAGCAGTGCCCATTTTCAAATTACCGCCATTCTTCAACTAAATCAGCAGTGCCCATTTTCAAATTACCGCCATTCTTCAACTAAATAAGCAGTGTCCTTTTTCAAATTACCACAAGTCTTCAACTAATGAAGCAGTGCCCATTTTCAAATTACCGCAAGTCTTCAACTAAATAAGCAGTGCCCTTTTTCAAATTACCACAAGTCTTCAACTAAATAAGCAGTGCTCTTTTTTTAAATTACCACAAGTCTTCAACTAATGAAGCAGTGCCCATTTTCAAATTACCGCCATTCTTCAACTAAATCAGCAGTGCCCATTTTCAAATTACCGCCATTCTTCAACTAAATAAGCAGTGTCCTTTTTCAAATTACCACAAGTTTACAACTAAATAAGCAGTGCCCTTTTTCAAATTACCACAAGTCTTCAACTAATGAAGCAGTGCCCATTTTCAAATTACCGCAAGTCTTCAACTAAATAAGCAGTGCCCTTTTTCAAATTACCGCAAGTCTTCAACTAAATAAGCAGTGCCCGTTTTCAAATTACCACAAGTCTTCAACTAAAGAAGCAGTGTCCTTCTTCAAATTACCGCAAGTCTTCAACTAAAGAAGCAGTGCCCTTGTTAAGTATTGTACTGTTACACGCCCTTACTCATTATGTCCGTTAGAGGGCAGTGTTTACCTCTGTGTTACCTGACCCCTAGGTTTCCTGTTCCGGGGTCAGGAGTTCAATTTGTGTGTAGCGCGGCAGCACAGTCACGACGCTGCCGATACCACAAATAAACCCACAAGAACCAAAGGTAAAGTGTGTCTCACGAGTGTTTGACTCCATCTCCACCGCAACGCACGATGCTCATCGGCTCTTTTTTCAAAATAATGCCATTCTTCAACTAAAGAAGCGGTGCCCTTTTTCAAATCACCGCAAGTCTTCAACTAAAGAAGCAGCGCCCTTTTTCAAATTACCGCAAGTCTTCAACTAAAGAAGCGGCGCTCTTTTTTTTCCAAATTACCGCAAGTCTCCAACTAAAGAAAGGACTCCGATGGTTGGGATTTTCACTTTTGACTGACATGCGGGTTATTACGGTAAGCAGAGGAGTGAGAGTAAGGGATCGATACGGAAGTCGACTTATACAACAAAGGTCTTTGGAAAAGTGATATTAAAGTTGTTATCGGCATCAGAAGACATATCTTGCTGAAAAGTGTGCCGCAGTCATGGTGGCCTTGTCGTCACCCTAAACGTCACCAGCCAATCAGCGGCCAGTGTTGCCCGGGCCCCGCCCTCCTCGGTGTGTATTTATAATATCGCAGCAGCAATGTCCTGACACTCGACTACATCGATGCCCAACTCACTCCTTTTTAACACTTTTAACACCTTCACTTTTAACTCTTTTATTATTTTTTAAACCCCAAACCGTGACCATGACTGAGGGGACGCCAGTACAAAGCGAGACGGCGGACAAAGACACGGTGGCCGCCGGGGACGAGAAGCAGAAGAACGGGGACAGCCGGGTGACGGTATCCGAGCAGCCCGTGGCTCCCCGGGCGGAGGAGGAGGAGGAGAGCGGCTTCGTGCACCCGGAGGGCGGCTGGGGCTGGCTGGTCATGCTGGCCTCCATGTGGTGCAACGGCGCGGTGTTCGGGATCCAGAACGCCTTCGGCATCCTCTTCATCTCGCTCCTCCGGGAGTTCGGCTCCGAGGATGACGACGACCTCCGCTTCAAGACAGGTGAGCCGGGGGGGGGGGGAGACAGGTGAGCGGCCGCGGGCCGCCTGAGGACTCGGGTCCTCCGGTCCTCCGCTCTGAGCTTGTCCGTTAGAGTCGCACATTAACTGACTGGTGTGTTCATGTTTTGACGTTTGTTGCGTAACCGCCACTTCCATGGCGGGAAGACGTTAGTTGAACACCGCCTGGGAAAAGTGCGGAGTCTTGGACGTCTATACCGATATCACTCTTCATCACGATATTGTTATTTATCGGTACTCTTATCATAAATTGGTACTATAAATTATATTGTCTAAAACTTAGGTTGGATTGGAAACATTTTATTTTTGGCGAGTTTTTTCTGTATCACGATTAGAGATATATACCAATATCGATACTGGTATTCATCGGTACGCTTATCATAAATCAATACTATAAGTTGTATTGACTGAAACTTTGGCTTTTTAACATTCGTTGGGTTGGTAACACGATATTTTTGGTGGGTATTTTTTGTATCATGGCTGGGGACATATACCGATATCAAGATTAATATCGATACTGGTATTCATCGGTACTCTTATCATAAATCGGTACTATAAGTTGTATTGTCTAAAACTTTGGCTTTTTAACATATGTTGGGTTGGTAAAACGATATTTTTGGTGGGTATCATGGCTGGGGACATATACCGATATCAAGATTAATATCGATACTGGTATTCATCGGTACTCTTATCATAAATAGATACTATAAGTTGTAATGTCTAAAACCTTGGATTCATTACATTGGTTGGATTGGAAAAATTTTATTTTTGGCGATTTTGTTCTGTATCACAGCTAGAGATGTATACCAATATCGATACTGGTATTCATCGGTATTGTTATCATAAATCAATACTATAGGTTGTATTGACTGAAACTTTGGCTTTTTAACATATGTTGGGTTGGTAAAACGATATTTTTGGTGGGTATTTTTTGTATCATGATTGGGGATGTATATCGATATCAAGATTAATATCGATACTGGTATTCATTGGTACTCTTATCATAAATCAATACTATAAGTTGTATTGTCTAAAACTTTGGCTTCATTACATTGTTTGGATTGGAAATATTTTATTTTGGGCGAGTTTTTTCTGTATCACGATTAGAGATATATACCAATATCAATACTGGTATTCATCGGTACTCTTATAATAAATCAATACTATAAGTTGTAATGTCTAAACCTTTGGCTTTATAACATTTGTTGGGTTGGTAAAATGATATTTTTGGTGGGTATTTTTTGTATCATGACTGGGGACGGATACCGATATCAAGATTAATATCGATACTGGTATTCATCGGTACTCTTATCATAAATAGATACTATAAGTTGTAATGTCTAAAACCTTGGCTTCATTACATTGGTTGGATTGGAAAAATGTTATTTTTGGCGATTTTGTTCTGTATCACAGCTAGAGATGTATACCAATATCGATACTGGTATTCATCGGTATTGTTATCATAAATCAATACTATAGGTTGCATTGACTGAAACTTTGGCTTTTTAACATATGTTGGGTTGGTAAAACGATATTTTTGGTGGGTATTTTTTGTATCATGATTGGGGATGTATATCGATATCAAGATTAATATCGATACTGGTATTCATTGGTACTCTTATCATAAATAGATACTATAAGTTGTATTGACTGAAACTTTGGCTTCATTACATTGTTTGGATTGGAAAATTATATTTTTGGCGAGTTTTTTCTGTATCATGATTAGAGATATATACCAATATCGATACTTCTATTCATCGGTACTCTTATCATAAATCAATACTATAAGTTGTATTGTCTAAAACTTTGGCTTCATTACATTGGTTGGGTTGGTAAAACGATATTTTTGGTGGGTGTTTTTTGTATCATGATTGGGGATGTATATCGATATCAAGATTAATATCGATACTGGTATTCATTGGTACTCTTATCATAAATAGATACTATAAGTTGTATTGTCTAAATCTTTGGCTTCATTACATTGGTTGGATTGGAAAAAATATATTTTTGGCGAGTTTTTTCTGTATCACGATTAGAGATGTATACCAATATCGATGCTGGTATTCATCGGTACGCTTATCATGAATCAATACTACAAGTTGTATTGACTGAAACTTTGGCTTTTTAACATTTGTTGGGTTGGTAAAACGATACTTTTGGTGGGTATTTTTTGTATCATGACTGGGGTTGTCTACTGATATCAATATTTATATTGATACTGGTATTTATCGGTACTCTTATCATAGATTGGTACTATAAATTGTAATGTCTAAAACTTTGGCTTCATTACATTGGTTGGATTGGAAAAATTATGTTTTTGGCGAGTTTTTTCTGTATCACGATTAGAGATATATACCAATATCGATACTGGTATTCATCGGTACGCTTATCATAAATCTGTACTATAAGTTGTAATGTCTAAAACTTTGGCTTCATTACATTGGTTGGATTGGAAAATTATATTTTTGGCGAGTTTTTTCTGTATCATGATTAGAGATATATACCAATATCAATACTGGTATTCATCGGTACGCTTATCATAAATCAATACTATAAGTTGTATTGACTGAAACTTTGGCTTTTTAACATATGTTGGGTTGGTAAAACGATATTTTTGGTGGGTCTCTTTTGTATCATGACTGAGGTTGTCTACTGATATCAATATTTATATTGATACTGGTATTTATCGGTACGCTTATCATAAATCAATACTATAAGTTGTATTGACTGAAACTTTGGCTTTTTAACATTTGTTGGGTTGGTAAAACGATATTTTTGGTGGGTATTTTATGTATCATGACTGGTTATACCGATATCAAGATTAATATCGATACTGATATTCATCGGTACTCTTATCATAAATCAATACTATAAGTTGTATTGACTGAAACTTTGGCTTTTTAACATATGTTGGGTTGGTAAAACGATATTTTTGGTGGGTATTTTTTGTATCATGACTGGGGACGTATACCGATATCCAGATTAATATCGATACTGATATTCATCGGTACGCTTATCATAAATCAATTCTATAATTTGTATTGACTGAAATTTTGGCCTTATAACATTCGTTGGGTTGGTAAAACGATATTTTTGGTGGGTATTTTTTGTATCATGACTAGTGACGTATACCGATATCAAGATTAATATTGATACTGGTATTCATCGTTACTCTTATCATAAATAGATACTATAAGTTGTATTGTCTAAAACTTTGGCTTCATTACATTGTTTGGATTGGAAAAATTATATTTTTGGAGACTTTTTTTCTGTATCACGATTAGAAATATATACCAATATTGATACTGGTATTTATCGGTACGCTTATCATAAATCAATACTATAAGTTGTATTGACTGAAACTTTGGCTTTTTAACATTTGTTGGGTTGGTAAAACGATATTTTTGGTGGGTATTTTTTGTATCATGACTGGGGTTGTTTACTGATATAAATATTCATATTGATACTGGTATTTATCGGTACTCTTATCACATATCAGTCCTATAAGTTGTATTGACTAAAACTTTGGCTTCATAACATTCGTTGGGTTGGTAAAACGATATTTTTGGTGGGTATTTTTTGTATCATGACTAGTGACGTATACCGATATCAAGATTAATATTGATACTGGTATTCATCGTTACTCTTATCATAAATAGATACTATAAGTTGTAATGTCTAAAACTTTGGCTTCATTACATTGTTTGGATTGGAAAAATTATATTTTTGGAGAGTTTTTTTCTGTATCACGATTAGAAATACATACCAATATTGATACTGGTATTTATCGGTACTCTTATCACATATCAGTCCTATAAGTTGTATTGACTAAAACTTTGGCTTCATAACATTCGTTGGGTTGGTAAAACGATATTTTTGTGGGTATTTTTTGTATCATGATTGGGGATGCATACCAATATCGATATTCATATTGATACCTGTATTTATCGGTACTCTTATCATAAATCGGTACTATAAGTTGTATTGTCTAAAACTTTGGCTTCATTACATTGGTTGGGTTGGTAAAACGATATTTTTGGTGGGTATTTTTTTGTATCATGACTGGGGACGTATACCGATATCCAGATTAATATCGATACTGGTATTCATCGGTACTCTTATCATAAATCAATACTATAAGTTGTATTGTCTAAAACTTTGGCTTCATTACATTGTTTGGATTGGAAAAATGATATTTTTGGTGAGTTTTTTTTCTGTATCACGACTAGAAATGTATACCAATATCGATACTGGACTGAAACCGACTGTAAAGGTTTTGGGGCGTGTAGAAAATGAGGTCCCAGGTACTGGAAATGTGGCTCTGGTAACCATTGAGTGGACCATCCCTGGAGTTGAGAGACATAGAGAAAACCAGATGGAGAGGCGAGAGACCACAAGATCCAGATCAACGTGTCCCAGGAGGACGGTAACGATGGTGCAGCTGGGAGGAGCCAGCACCACCCACAGGGAGATGGGAGGAGCTAGCACCACCCACAGGGAGATGGGAGGAGCCAGCACCACCCACAGGGAGATGGGAGGAGAAAGGCACATCCAACAATAACCACCCGGTTTCCCGGACCATAGGGCACACCGTGGATGAGCGGGTCTAGTCAGGTCTATTTTCATCCAAAAGGTGCATTAAAGGAGTCATATTACTATGATTACTGTATTTCTTTGGCGCTAATTAATTTAAAACCTCTTCTCACTCCGG
The DNA here is from genome assembly GCF_033978795.1 of Nerophis ophidion. Taxonomy (NCBI): domain Eukaryota; kingdom Metazoa; phylum Chordata; class Actinopteri; order Syngnathiformes; family Syngnathidae; genus Nerophis; species Nerophis ophidion. The sequence goes on from NC_084613.1 coordinate 6,017,112, forward strand.
CGCTTACCAAAGGCATGCGGTAAATGTAGGCCTGCGCTTATAAATTTGAGTGTGATGTAAGGGTACCATCACGAAAAGCACATTTAATAAAAAGAACGTTATTATGGTCTTACCTTGACTTATAAATGAAGTCCATGCGCAGCTCCTTCTGATCGATGACTTGTTTATAGAAGTCTTCCTTATCTTTCTTCGGTTTTAAAAGTCTCGATGGAGATCTCCTGCTTCGATTGAAAGTCCAGTTTAGAAAACGGATTTATTTTAGATATGTAATCCTCCATGTTAAAAGTGCAAGCGAGAGGAAAAAATAAACGATCGTTGTTGTTGTCACTTCTTCTGCGGCCGAGTAGTCGCACGAAGGATCACTAGCGCCCTCTACTTAGTGGTTAGAGGGTCCGCCCTGAGATCGGTAGGCCGAGTCATACCAAAGACTATAAAAATGGGAGCCATTACCTCCCTGCTTGGGTTGGAATCGGGGGTTAAATCACCATAAATGATTCCCGGGCGTGGCACTGCTGCTGCCCACTGCTCCCCTCACCTCCCAGGGGGTGATCAAGGGTGATGGGTCAAATGCAGAGAATAATTTTGCCACATCTAGTATTGGTACTTTAACTTTTAACTACCACCAGGAGGCGGGAGTCATTTAAGGACTCATATTTGACACACGCAGCTACGTTATATAAATAAAACATAGCTGCTTACTGTTCTTTTTAGCATATTCAATAGCTTGGACTTTAAATCCTACTGAATAGCTCTTAATCTTCTTCCCTTTATTTGATATCGAATTATTGAAATCAGCCTCCTCCATTTTGAAAATGATGACAGGTGAAGTGTCACTCGTGACGTGACGAGTTTGACCCGGTGGAAATTCTTAGACATGCGCTAATAAAAAGAACATTTTGCGAAACGAGTTTGACCCGGCGTTAAGCCTGAGCCGGCGGTAATGCTAAGCATGCGCTAATTATTTTGCGAAACCAGTTTGACCCGGCAGTAATTTTAGGCAGGCACATACTATATACCCGAAATACGGTATTTTTTAAATGTAAAAGACTCAAAATGTTGCATAGATAATCATCTTCAACTCCCTTTCTGAGAGTCTCTTCAGGATGCACCGTTTTGTGGGCGCTCTTATTTACGTGCCTCCACTTGGACAGCATTTTCTCTTTGTTGTAGCGGTGTAGCGTGCAAGGACGGGAGTGGAAGAAGTGTCAAAAGATGGCGCTAACTGTTTTAATGACATTCAGACTTCAATCAATAACGGAGCAGCATCTCCTCCTCCGTGATTCACTAGTGCAACAACAACACCCGGATTGTGTCCCGTGACTGGAACTCTCTAATAAGTAAAGTTCCTTGGGTGAATAATGTCAACTCACTACACCGGTATGTTTTAGCGCTTTCATGGTGAGTTTACTGACAGATATAAGTAAGAACTTTACACTACTTTATGTTAGAAATGGCAACAGTGGAGGATGAATGTCACATAACAAGAAGATAGAGGGAAAAAAGGAGATTATCCACTACGTTGATGCAAATTTTCAGGACTTATGCAGATCCCAAATACCCATCAGCAGGTACCAGAATGTAAGAAAAGTTGGTTTTGCGTAATATTGCGAAACAAAACACCAGATAATAAATCTGCTAATGGGGGCCATTCATGGTTTTACTCGGATCTCTGACTACGGTAGCTGTGATGGGCCAACAATCCATCAAAAAAAAGTCCTACTAAAACATTTTGACAGATTTCTGTGTGCCGTGTGTAATGTTCTTTATTTTCAATTGATCGTTTAAAGTTTTTGGTGTTTACTGGCGTCATTTTGCAGTATACACATATCTCTTATGCGCGACTGCCATCTACCGCCCACACTTATTACACTATGTATCGAATAAAATTGCTTCGAAGTCGGTAAGCACAACCAGAATTATCCCGAATTGAGACCTACACTGTTACAATGTCTAGTTCTTAGATGATAAAATTGTTGATGACTGAACCCCCTCCGCATCCCACCCCCCAATCAATCAATCAAAAAATCCGCATAAGGCGCACTGTCGATTTTTGAGAAAATGAAAGAATTTTAAGTGCGCCTTATAGTCCGAAAAATAGAATACGGTCAATAATTAGCAATAGCCACGGTATCATGAGCAGTTTTCAACCATGGTTCCCGCTCGTGCCGGTCTAGTGCGGCAGTATTTCAGCTGTTCCACTTCGTCCACCAGACGGTCAAGACCTTGTCCAGTCCAGCAGACTCAGCAGTCCAAGCCCTTCATTGGGTTTCCCCCGTTTGCTTGGTCATGAGAAAAACATCTGTTGGTCACGTTTTGTCTTCCTCAGACTGAAGATCCACGACTTTGACCTTTGTCACATGACAAGACCTCTTTTTTTTATGAGCTGAGTGCTTGCGGCTATAGTCCAAGTCCGGGATCCAAAGTCGTATTCTCTTTATCGGTGCAGTTTGAGTAGATTTCATTAAGGATACAGTTTTGTTGAGTGCTTCAGATTGAAAATATTACAAGTTTTAAGGCATGTTGAGCTTTTAGAGCTCATACAGGGAGCTCTGAAGTTGACAGGTCAGGAGATGGTGACCCCCACAGTCCAGTTCAGAGCCCAGAAAAACCTAAACATCGTAAATCGCTTTTACTGTCTGACATCGGTATTTCTGTCTCACTACAGGAATGTACGGAATAGATCTTACCTAAATGACAGAGCTGAAGATACAAACCCCAAAAGCAGTAAAGTTGGTGATCCAAGTGTGTTCTGAGGTGCTACTTGGTGATCCAAGTGTGTTCTGAGGTGCTACTTGGCGATCCAAGTGTGTTCTGAGGTGCTACTTGGTGTTCTAAGTGTGTTCTGAGGTGCTACTTGGTGTTCTAAGTGTGTCCTGAGGCGCTACTTGGTGTTCTAAGTGTGTTCTGGGGTGCTACTTGGTGATCCAAGTGTGTTCTGAGGTGCTACTTGGTGATCCAAGTGTGTTCTGGGGTGCTACTTGGTGATCCAAGTGTGTTCTGAGGTGCTACTTGGTGATCCAAGTGTGTTCTGAGGTGCTACTTGGTGTTCTAAGTGTGTTCTGGGGTGCTACTTGGTGATCCAAGTGTGTTCTGAGGTGCTACTTGGTGATCCAAGTGTGTTCTGAGGTGCTACTTGGTGATCCAAGTGTGTTCTGAGGTGCTACTTGGTGATCAAAGTGTGTTCTGAGGTGCTACTTGGTGATCCAAGTGTGTTCTGAGGTGCTACTTGGTGTTCTAAGTGTGTTCTGAGGTGCTACTTGGTGATCCAAGTGTGTTCTGAGGTGCTACTTGGTGATCCAAGTGTGTTCTGAGGTGCTACTCGGTGTTCTAAGTGTGTTCTGAGGTGCTACTTGGTGATCCAAGTGTGTTCTGAGGTGATACTTGGTGTTCTAAGTGTGTTCTGAGGTGCTACTTGGTGTTCTAAGTGTGTTCTGAGGTGCTACTTGGTGATCCAAGTGTGTTCTGAGGTGCTACTTGGTGATCCAAGTGTGTTCTGAGGTGCTACTTGGTGTTCTAAGTGTGTTCTGAGGTGCTACTTGGTGATCCAAGTGTGTTCTGAGTTGCTACTTGGTGATCCAAGTGTGTTCTTGGGTACTACTTGGTGATCCAAGTGTGTTCTTGGGTACTACTTGGTGATCCAAGTGTGTTCTGAGGTGCTACTTGGTGATCCAAGTGTGTTCTTGGGTACTACTTGGTGATCCAAGTGTGTTCTGAGGTGCTACTTGGTGATCCAAGTGTGTTCTTGGGTACTACTTGGTGATCCAAGTGTGTTCTGAGGTACTACTTGGTGATCCAAGTGTGTTCTGAGGTGATACTTGGTGATCCAAGTGTGTTCTGGGGTGCTACTTGGTGATCCAAGTGTGTTCTGAGGTGCTACTTGGTGTTCCAAGTGTGTTCTGAGGTGCTACTTGGTGATCCAAGTGTGTTCTGAGGTGATACTTGGTGATCCAAGTATGTTCTGAGGTGCTACTTGGTGTTCCAAGTGTGTTCTGAGGTGCTACTTGGTGATCCAAGTGTGTTCTGAGGTGCTACTTGGTGATCCAAGTGTGTTCTGAGGTGCTACTTGGTGATCCAAGTGTGTTCTGAGGTGCTACTTGGTGATCCAAGTGTGTTCTGGGGTGCTACTTGGTGATCCAAGTGTGTTCTGGGGTGCTACTTGGTGATCCAAGGGTGTTCTGAGGTGCTACTTGGTGATCCAAGTGTGTTCTGAGGTGCTACTTGGTGTTCTAAGTGTGTTCTGAGGTGCTACTTGGTGATCCAAGTGTGTTCTTGGGTACTACTTGGTGATCCAAGTGTGTTCTGAGGTGCTACTTGGTGATCCAAGTGTGTTCTGGGGTGCTACTTGGTGATCCAAGGGTGTTCTGAGGTGCTACTTGGTGTTCTAAGTGTGTTCTGGGGTACTACTTGGTGATCCGAGTGTGTTTTGAGGTGCTACTTGGTGTTCCAAGTGTGTTCTGGGGTGCTACTTGGTGATCCAAGTGTGTTCTGGGGTGCTACTTGGTGATCCAAGTGTGTACTGAGGTGCTACTTGGTGATCCAAGTGTGTTCTGAGGTGCTACTTGGTGTTCTAAGTGTGTTCTGAGGTGCTACTTGGTGATCCAAGTGTGTTCTGAGGTGCTACTTGGTGTTCTAAGTGTGTTCTGAGGTGCTACTTGGTGATCCAAGTGTGTTCTGAGGTGCTACTTGGTGATCCAAGTGTGTTCTGAGGTGCTACTTGGTGATCCAAGTGTGTTCTGAGGTGCTACTTGGTGATCCAAGTGTGTTCTGAGGTGCTACTTGGTGATCCAAGTGTGTTCTGAGGTGCTACTTGGTGATCCAAGTGTGTTCTGAGGTGCTACTTGGTGATCCGAGTGTGTTCTGAGGTGCTAATCGGTGATCCAAGTGTGTTCTGAGGTGCTACTTGGTGATCCAAGTGTGTTCTTGGGTACTACTTGGTGATCCAAGTGTGTTCTGAGGTGCTTTTTAGTGAAAAAAGTTTTAAGGGCTACTGCTCTGAAGGAAAGTATACACCAGCTGTTCATGGTGTTGAAGGTTTAAAACCGCACTTCACAGATTGTGTTTGGAAATAAGAACCGACCTCACATCCTGAGGACATGACCTCAACTGTCTTTGGACTTTATCTGAAGACCTCAGCTTCCCCGTGCAGGAACCCATCCTTCTGCTGTCACCAGCGGCACTTAAGTGGCAAATATAAACATGAAGACCGGCGTTTATATCGCAAATCTTTTCTGTCCTCGGTTCCCACGTGAGTCCTGGTCAAAAGTGTACGTAGACGTGTGAAGAACATGATGTCATGGCTGTCTTGACTTTGAAAATAGTCTAAAAATAGCAAGAATTCCAAAATACTGTATAGATATATTTATTGAATAATACTTCAACAAAATATGAATGTAAGTTCACAAACTGTGAAAAGAAATGCATCCATCCATCTTCTTCCGCTTATCCGAGGTGGGGTCGCGGGGGCAACAGCCTAAGCAGGGAAACCCAGACTTCCCTCTCCCCAGCCACTTCGAGGCGTTCCCAGGCCAGCCGGGAGACATAGTCTTCCCAACGTGTCCTGGGTCTTCCCCGTGGCCTCCTACCGGTTGGACGTGCCCTAAACACCTCCCTAGGGAGGCGTTCGGGTGGCATCCTGACCAGATGCCCGAACCACCTCATCTGGCTCCTCTCCATGTGGAGGAGCAGCGGCTTTACTTTGAGTTCCTCCCGGATGACAGAGCTTCTCACCCTATCTCTAAGGGAGAGACCCAAACTCATTTGGGCCGCTTGTACCCGTGATCTTATCCTTTCGGTCATGACCCAAAGCTCATGACCATAGGTGAGGATGGGAACGTAGATCGACCGGTAAATTGAGAGCTTTGCCTTCCGGCTCAGCTCCTTCTTCACCACAACGGATCGGTACAACGTCCGCATTACTGAAGACGCCGCACCGATCCGCCTGTCGATCTCACGATCCACTCTTCCCTCACTCGTGAACAAGACTCCAAGGTACTTGAACTCCTCCACTTGGGGCAGGGTCTCCTCCCCAACCCGGAGATGGCACTCCACCCTTTTCCGGGTGAGAACCATGGACTCGGACTTGGAGGTGCTGATTCTCATTCCGGTCGCTTCACACTGGGCTGCGAACCGATCCAGTGAGAGCTGAAGATCCCGGTCAGATGAAGCCATCAGGACCACATCGTCTGCAAAAACCAGAGACCTAATCCTGCGGTCACCAAACCGGAACCCCTCAACCCCTTGACTGCGCCTAGAGATTCTGTCCATAAAAGTTAGGAACGGAATGGGTGACAAAGAGTCCAACCCTCACTGGAAATGTGTCCGACTTACTACCGGCAATGCGGACCAAGGTCTGACACTGATCGTACAGGGATCGGACCGCCACGATAAAACAGTCCGATACCCCATACTCTCTGAGCACTCCCCACAGGACTTCCCGAGGGACACGGTCCAATGCCTTCTCCAAGTCCACAAAACACATATAGACTGGTTGGGCAAACTCCCATGCACCCTCAAGAACCCTGCCCAGAGTAAGAAATGCAACAATGCAATATTCAGTGTTGGCAGCTAGATTTTTTTGTGGACATGTTCCATAAATATTGATGTTAAAGATGTCTTTTTTGGTGAAGAAATGTTTAGAATTAAGTTGAGGGCACTTTAAGTCGATCGGTCCGATGACCATGGATGAAGTACTGGCTGTCCAGAGTCGGGACCCAGGATGGACCGCTCGCCTGTGTATCGGTTGGGGACATCTCTAGGATGCCGATCCGACTCCGCTTGGGATGGTTTCCTGTGGACGGGACTCTCGCTGCTGTCTTGGATCCGCTTTGAACTGAACTCTCGCGGCTGTGTTGGAGCCACTATGGATTGAACTTTCACAGTATCATGTTAGACCCGCTCGACATCCATTTCTTTCGGTCCCCTAGACCGGGGGTCGGGAACCTTTTTTGGCTGAGAGAGCCATGAAAGCCAAATATTTAAAAATGTATTTCCGTGAGAGCCATATCATATTTTTTAACCCTGAATACAACTAAATGTGTGCATTTTGAAGTAAAACCAACATTTTTAGACTATAATAAGTTTCTTGTTCTTTTTAATAACATTGTTATTCTGAAGCTAACCAATAATAAATCAAATGTCATGTTTTTGTTTGACCATGTGTTGTTTGTCCTTTGGACTCTTTTTAAGTTCCTGTTTTTTCCACACTCCCTTGTCTTGTTTCCTTGGTTACTCATTTTGTCCACCTGTCTCTGGTGGACAAAATGCCCACTCACCTGCTTCCCGAGCACTAATCAGAGGCAGTATTTAAGCTCGTCTTTGCCAGTCAGTCGCCCTGTGCTGACTTGTTTCATGCCTTGCCATAGTTTCGTGCTTCATGCCATGCCAAGTAAGTTTTGTTTGATTTATGTTCATAGTCTGTTTATGCGTTAGCTGTGTTCCTTAGCCCAAGTTGTGCCTCCGCTGTGAGCGATTTTTGTTTGGTTATTTTTTTAGTTAAAATTAAATCATGTTTTTACCTAAATGCCATGTCCCGAGTAGTCCTATTGTGACATAAAATACTTCTTACCATTAATGCTACTTCTTGAAGAGGTGCGGTAGAAAACGGATGGATGGATTTAAATGCATGAGAATGTTCTATATTTTGCACGTTATTTTTAGCACAGCGAAATTATTCATAATTATCGCGTTAAGCAACGTCAGCTAAGATTTATCCGAGAGCCAGATGCAGTCATCCAAAGAGCCACATCTGGCTCTAGAGCCATAGGTTCCCTACCCCTGGTCTAGAGGGAGGGGGTTGCCCACATTTGAGGTCCTCTCCAAGGTTTCTCATAGTCATCATTGTCCCTGGCGTCCCACTGGGTGTGAGTTTTTCCTTGCCCTTATGTGGGTTCTTCCCAGGATGTCGTAGTGGTTTGTACAGTCCTTTTGAGACATATATGATTTAGGGCTATATAAATAAACATTGATTGATTGATTGATTGATTACTTCTATGTGTAGAAATCTTTATTTATAATTAAACCACTTGTTTATTTTTCAACAGATTTTTAGTTATTTTTATATCTTATTTTCCAAATACCGTATTTCCTTGAATTGCCGCCGGGGCGCTAATTAATTTAAAACCTCGGTTGGTAGAGCGGCCGTGCCAGCAACTTGAGGGTCGCAGGTTCGATTCCCGCATCCGCCATTCTAGTCACTGCCGTTGTGTCCTCGGGCAAGACACTTTACCCACCTGCTCCCAGTGCCACCCACACTGGTTTAAATGTAACTTAGATATTGGGTTTCACTATGTAAAGCGCTTCGAGTCACTAGAGAAAAGCGCTATATAAATATAATTCACTTCCCTTCACTCCTGCGCTTACCAAAGGCATGCGGTAAAAGTAAGCATGCGCAAATTATTCGAAAACCTCTTCTCACTCTGCCACTTACCAAAGGTATGCAGTAAAAATTTGAGTGTGATGTAAGCTCGGACCTTAAATCCAACCGAATATCTCTTTGCTCTGATTAGGGCAGGGGTAGGGAACCTATGGCTCGCGAGCCAGATGTGGCCGCATCTGGCTCTCGGATAAATCTGAGCTGACACTGCTTAACACGATAAGTAATGAATTTTTGCACTTGTAATGAAAAATAACGTTCGAAATATAAAACATTCTCATGCATCTTTATGTTCAAGAAGCTGCGTTAATAATAAGAAGTTATTTATTATCGGTTAGTGTGGGGCTGGCCCTCTTGGGGGTTCTTCAGCACCGACATGAGAGCCTGTTTCAGGGTTACAATATTGTTTTATTTTTCAATAAGTCTCTCAGTTGCTTTCCAGCATTTCTCGCTCGCACTCTGGCTCCAGCCCCCGACCCCGTCTCTCCTCCTAGCTGCTGCTTATAAACAGAGCGACGGGTGATTAGATAACCAGGCCCAGCTGGGCCATCTACGCACCTGTCGCCGATTTCAAGGCCGGTCCTGGCAACACCCCGCTTCGCTGCAGGCCCACAGGCCACGCCCCCTCCACAGTTAGCTTGTGAATATCAACGTTATTACAAAAAAAATTCGAGACCTATTATACTCTAGTAATGTTGGTCTTACTTAAAAATGCACGCGTTTAGTTGTGTTCAGTGTTGAAAAAAAAAAAATGATATGGCTCTTACGGAAATATATTTGGATTCTTGGCTCTCTCAGCTTAAAAAGGTTCCCGACCCCCTGGATTAGGGGGTACTTGAATGGAAAAAAATGTTCACAGGGGGTAGATCACTGAACTGCTGTACTACGCTGCTGTCATTTTATGTTGGTCTTTGCAGAGTCAGGTGTTTTCTGAGGTGTCACTTGATGAAAAGAGTTTGAAAAAGCCCGGGTGGACAAGTTAGCAGTCTAAAAGTTCCCGCTTCTCTCCCGAGCTTATGCCAAATTCCTTCCCGACGCGTCTTTTGTGCCAAAACACGTCCACAGAAATTGCCCCCCCCTAATCAGCCAATAGGGATGAGGACCACTGGGGTGGAGCGGCTCAGCCCACAGACTCCCGGGTCACTCACCTTCATAACAACTCTTTCTCCCTCCCTGTGGGAACGTGCGGGCCGCTGTCTTCGTATCTGGGCAAAAACCGAAGACCTTTGGACCGCGGCTGTAGCCTCGGTCTGAAGTCTGACATCCGTTCAGTCTCCTCTCGCTGTTCCCAGCATTGCTTTCACTTGGTTAGAAAGACAACATGAGTGGAGTCACGCTGTTTGGGCCCACTGACTGGAGTGTGAGGCCGGAAAATATTGTTTCAGTATCACCGTGTGTGTGTGACGGATGTTTTTGAAGCTCACCAAGTCCTCAGACTGACTCCTCAGCTTGACTTGCGGACTTAGAAATATACATGCATTGCTCTAGTTGAGTATCTCAAATCATATTAGTCCGTCTTCTAATAGGAAAAAACCCAATACCGTATTTCCTTGAATTACTGCCGGGTCAAACTCGCTCCCCAAATTTATTAGCGCATGCTTACTTTTACCGCCGGGTCAAATTCGTGACGAGTGACGCTTCCCCTTTCGTCATTTTCAAAACGGCGGAGGAGTTAAACTACGTGTAAACCAGGGTTCTTGTTCCACAGCCATACAGATCACGCTGATGGTTGTGATATAAACAACTTTAACCCTCTTACTAACATGTGCCACACTCTGTGAACCCACACCAAACACTTTTCGGGAGAACATCGGCTCTGTAACACATTATAAACGCAAGAATTACCCACAATGCCATGCATCCATTACTCTTGGCTATAGTGTACACCCTGCTAGCACCAAACCCCGCCCCCCTATGTGCGTCGGTTGAGGTGGGCGGGGTTGGTTGCAGGTGTATAATATAGCCAAGAGTCATGGATGCATGGCATTGTGGGTATCAAATCAAATCAACTTTATTTATAAAGCACATTCACAGTATCATGTTAGACCCGCTCGACATCCATTGCTTTCCTCCTCTCCAAGGTTCTCATAGTCATCATTGTCACCGACGTCCCACTGGGTGTGAGTTTTCCTTGCCCTTATGTGGGCCTACCGAGGATGTCGTGGTGGTTTGTGCAGCCCTTTGAGACACTAGTGATTTAGGGCTATATAAGTAAACATTGATTGATTGACAATTTGGGAGAACATCGGCTCTGTAACACATTATAAATGCAAGAATTACCCACAATGCCATGCATCCATTACTCTTGGCTATATTATATATTATACACCTCACTAGCACTAACCCCCCAACCCCTCCCCCTCTCTCCGTGCGTCGGTTGAGGTGGGCGGGGTTGGTTGCAGGTGTATAATATAGCCAAGAGTCATGGATGCACGGCATTGTGGGTATCAAATCAAATCAACTTTATTTATAAAGCACATTCACAGTATCATGTTAGACCCGCTCGACATCCATTGCTTTCCTCCTCTCCAAGGTTCTCAGTCATCATTGTCACCGACGTCCCACTGGGTGAGTTTTCCTTGCCCTTATGTGGGCCTACCGAGGATGTCGTAGTGGTTTGTGTTGTGGTTTGTGCAGCCCTTTGAGACACTAGTGATTTAGGGCTATATAAGTAAACATTGATTGATTGACAATTTGGGAGAACATCGGCTCTGTAACACATTATAAATGCAAGAATTACCCACAATGCCATGCATCCATTACTCTTGGCTATATTATATATTATACACCTCACTAGCACTAACCCCCCAACCCCTCCCCCTCTCTCCGTGCGTCGGTTGAGGTGGGCGGGGTTGGTTGCAGGTGTATAATATAGCCAAGAGTCATGGATGCATGGCATTCTGGGTATCAAATCAACTTTATTTGTAAAGCACATTCACAGTATCATGTTAGACCCACTCGACATCCATTGCTTTCCTCCTCTCCAAGGTTCTCATAGTCATCATTGTCACCGACCACTGTCCTTGCCCTTATGTGGGCCTACCGAGGATGTCGTAGTGGTTTGTGCAGCCCTTTGAGACACTAGTGATTTAGGGCTATACAAGTAAACATTGATTGATTGATTTAAAATTTACTACTGGGGTAGCCAAAGTCCTGTACAATGGACAGGTTAAAAGATAATACGAAGACCGAACATGATAAAAAATAAATAAATAAAACATAAAAACAGGTTCACAGCAGGTGTATAACGGGGCGCCATTTCAGGGTGGATATCACTTACTGTTAAAAGCCAAGGAATAAAAGTATGTTTTTAAGAGAGATTTAAAAACAGGAAGAGAGGTAATACTTATGTTGCGTTTATAATGTGTTACAGAGCCGATGTTCTCCAGAAATGCGTTTGGTGTGGGTTCACAGAGTGTGGCGCATATTAGTAAGAGTGTTAAAGGCCTACTGAAATTAGATTTTCTTTTTTAAACGGGAAAAGCAGGTCCCATTCTATGTGTCATACTTGATCAATTCGCGATATTGCCATATTTTTGCGGAAAGGATTTAGTAGAGAAAATCGACGATGAAGTTCGCCACTTTTGGTACTTCCTGAAAAAGCCTCGCCTTTACCGGAGTCGCAAGTGTGGGGGCTCCTCACTTATTCAGATTGATTTTAATGGTAGCCTCCTGTCAGGCTTACCTCTGACAGTTTGTCTATGTTTGTTTTTTTCCTTTGCATTTGTCTGTTTCCTGTGTTTTAGTATTTCCTGTCTTTTAGTTCCTGTCAAGTGCTCTTAATTTGTCAGCTTCCTGTCTTGTTCCTCCTCAGTGTGTTTAGTATTTCCCGTCCTTAGTTCCTGTCTAGTGCTCTTATTTTGTCAGCTTCCTGAGTGCTGTATTCCCCTTCAGCTGCGGCTGATTGGCATCTGGCCACACCTGTTGCCAATCAGCCCGCTCCTATTTGTACCTGCTTTTTGTCTTTTGTCAGTTGCTGGATCATTGTATTGTGGTGTCAATGTCATTTTCTACTTGTCATTCCTACTGGTCCTGTGATTGCAGCGTAGCGGTAAGCTATATTTGGTAAATGTTTGTCGCTTACTGTTTTTTGTTCCCTGCTTCCGATTTGTTTGTTCACAGCCCTTAGTTTGTTACATCCGCCCACATGCGTGCTTTTTGTTTGTACCCTTTGTTTGTTCTAGTTATAGTATTTTAAATTAAAACCACGTTTTCCCATTCGATGCCTGCCTCCATCTCTGCATCTTGGGGTTCGTCACCAAATAACCCTGACACCGCCAACAAAAACAGTATCCGGACCGAGAAAACGACAATTTCCCCATTAATTTGAGCGAGGATGAAAGATTCGTGTTTGACGATATTGATAGCGACGGACTAGGAAAAAAATAAAAAATGCCATAGCATTGGGACGTATTCCGATGTTTTTAGACACATTTACTAGGATAATTCTGGGAAATCCCTTATCTTTCTATTGTGTTGCTAGTGTTTTAGTGAGTTAAATAGTACCTGATAGTCGGAGGGGTTTGTCCACGGGTGTCTTGATGCCATGTCTCACAGGTGTCGATGGCAGCTGTACGGACGACACAAGCTCAGCTAATATCCGGTGGCGACTTTTTAACCACAATTATCTCACCGAAACCTGCTGGTTGACATTCGGTTGGGATCCATGTCTGCTTGACCCGCGCTCTGATCCATAGTAAAGTTTCAGCTCCGGGAATTTTAAACAAGGGAATATATGGGGCGGTATAGCTCGGTTGGTAGAGTGGCCGTGCCAGCAACTTGAGGGTTGCAGGTTCGATTCCCGCTTCCGCCATCCTAGTCACTGCCGTTGTGTCCTTGGGCAAGACACTTTACCCACCTGCTCCCAGTGCCACCCACACTGGTTTAAATGTAACTTAGATATTGGGTTTCACTATGTAAAGCGCTTTGAGTCACTAGAGAAAAGCGCTATATATATATAATTCACCGTGTGTTTGTGTGGCTAAAGGCTAATGCTTCCCAACTCCATCTTTCTACTTTGACGTCTCCAATATTAATTGAACAAATTGCAAAAGATTCAGCAACACAGATGTCCAAAATTATGCCGTTAAAGGGGAACATTATCAGCAGACCTATGTAAGCGTCAATATATACCTTGATGGTGCAGAAAAAAGACCATATATTTTTTAACCGATTTCCGAACTCTAAATGGGTGAATTTTGGCGAATTAAACGCCTTTCTGTTTATTGCTCTGGTGGCTGACGTCGCCGAGGTAACACACCCGCCATTTTCAGTTTCAACACATTACAAACACCGGGTCTCAGCTCTGTTATTTTCCGTTTTTTCGACTATTTTTTGGAACCTTGGAGACATCATGCCTCGTCGGTGTGTTGTCGGAGGGTGTAACAACACTAACAGGGAGGGATTCAAGTTGCACCACTGGCCCGAAGATGCGAAAGTGTCTGCCGCCAGACCCCCATTGAATGTGCCGGAGTGTCTCCACATTTGACCGGCGATGCTAAGACAGACATGGCACAGAGATGTATGGATAACCTGCAGATGCATTTGCAACGATAAAGTCAACAAAATCACAAAGGTGAGTTTTGTTGATGTTGACTTATGTGCTAATCAGACATATTTGGTCGCGGCGTGACTGCCAGCTAATCGATGCTAACATGCTACGCTAATCGATTCTAATATGCTATGTACCGGCGGTGCTAAAGCAGACATGGCACAGAGATGTATGGATAACCTGCAGATGCATTTGCAACGATAAAGTCAACAAAATCACAAAGGCAAGTTTTGTTGATGTTGACTTATGTGCTAATCAGACATATTTGATCGCGGCGTGACTGCCAGCTAATTGATGCTAACATGCTATCTACCGGCGGTGCTAAAGCAGACATGGCACAGAGATGTATGGATAACCTGCAGATGCATTTGCAACGATAAAGTCAACAAAATCACAAAGGCAAGTTTTGTTGATGTTGACTTATGTGCTAATCAGACATATTTGATCGCGGCGTGACTGCCAGCTAATTGATGCTAACATGCTATCTACCGGCGGTGCTAAAGCAGACATGGCACAGAGATGTATGGATAACCTGCAGATGCATTTGCAACGATAAAGTCAACAAAATCACAAAGGTGAGTTTTGTTGATGTTGACTTTTGTGCTAATCAGACATATTTGGTCGCGGCGTGACTGCCAGCTAATCTCGATGCTAACATGCTACGCTAATCGATTCTAATATGCTATGTACCGGCGGTGCTAAAGCAGACATGGCACAGAGATGTATGGATAACCTGCAGATGCATTTGCAACGATAAAGTCAACAAAATCACAAAGGTGAGTTTTGTTGATGTTGACTTATGTGCTAATCAGACATATTTGATCGCGGCGTGACTGCCAGCTAATTGATGCTAACATGCTATCTACCGGCGGTGCTAAAGCAGACATGGCACAGAGATGTATGGATAACCTGCAGATGCATTTGCAACTATAAAGTCAACAAATTCACAAAGCCGAGTTTTGTTGATGTTGACTGCCAGCTAATCGATGCTAACATGCTATGGACCGGCAGTGCTAAAGCAGACATGGCACAGAGATGTATGGATAACCTGCAGATGCATTTGCAACTATATTATGTTTCCTTCCACCCACATTTAATGCAAAACAAACACTTACTAATCGACGGATTTAAGTTGCTCCAGTGTCACAAGATGCGTAAGTCCTGATCGTTTGGTCCGCACATTTTACCGGCGATGCTAACGCAGCTATTCGGCCATGCTATGGCTATGAATAGCATCAATAGCTTCAGTTTCTTCTTCAATACTTTCATACTCCAACCATCCGTTTCAATACATGCGTAATCTGTTGAATCGCTTAAACCGCTGAAATCCGAGTTTGAATCCGAGCTAATGTCGCTATATCTTGCTGTGCTATTCGCCGTTGTTTGTTTACATTGGCAGCACTGTATGACGTCACAGGGAAATGGATAGTGGTTTCGAAGATAGCGAAAATAAGGCACTGTAAAGCTTTATTTAGGGATATTCCAAGACCGGTAAAATTTTGAAAAAAAATTCAAAAAATACAACAAGCCAATGGGAACTGATTTTTATTGTTTTTAACCCTTTTGAAATTGTGATAATGTTCCCCTTTAGAAATCCCTAAAATCATTTTTAAAATTGTATTTTTTTCTCTAAAATTGTCTTTCTGAAAGTTATAAGAAGCAAAGTAAAAAAAAAAAAAAGAATTTATTTAAACAAGTGAAGACCAAGTCGTTAAAATATTTTCTTGGATTTTCAATTCTATTTGAGTTTTGTCTCTCTTGGAGTTAAAAATGTTGAGCAAAGCGAGACCAGCTTGCTAGTAAATAAATAACATTTAGCACACTGGTAAGTTTGATACACACTTAAATAAATTGCCAGAAATAGCCAATTTGCTCAATTTACCTTTAACTCTGTTATTATTAATAATTAATTATTTTATCTTTGTGGAAACACTGATCATTTTAATATTTTCCCACAATAAGTATATAATATTGATGACATGTTTTAAATAGGTTAAAATCCAATCTGCACTTTGTTAGAATATATAACAAATTGGACCAAGCTATATTTCTAACAAAGACAAATCATTATTTCTTCTAGATTTTCCAGAACAAAAATTTTAAAAGAAACTCAAAAGACTTTAAAATACGATTTAAATTGGATTCTACAGATTTTCTAGATTTGCCAGAATAATTTTTTGGGAACTTTATCCATATTAAGTTTGAAGAAATATTTCACAAATATTCTTCGTCGAAAAAACAGAAGCTAAAATGAAGAATTAAATTAAAATGCACTTATTATTCTTTACAATAAAAATAATAAATTTACTTGAACATTGATTTAAATTGTCAGGAAGGAATTTAAAAGGTAAAAAGGTATGTGTTTAAAAATCCTAAAATCATTTTTAAGGTTGTATTTTTTCTCTAAAATTGTCTTTCTGAAAGTTATAAGAAGCCAAATAAAAAAAATAAATGAATTTATTCAAACAAGTGAAGACCAAGTCTTTAAAATATTTTCTTGGATTTTCAATCAATGTTTATTTATATAGCCCCAAATCACAAATGTCTCAAAGGACTGCACAAATCATCACGACTACAACATCCTCGGAAGAACCCACAAAAGGGCAAGGAAAACTCACACCCAGTGACAATGCTGACTATGAGAAACCTTGGAGAGGACCTCAGATGTGGGCAACCCCCCCCCCTCTAGGGGACCGAAAGCAATGGATGTCGAGCGGGTCTAACATGATACTGTGAAAGTTCAATCCATAGTGGCTCCGACACAGCCGCGAGAGTTCAGTTCAAAGCGGATCCAAGACAGCAGCGAGAGTCCCGTCCACAGGAAACCATCCCAAGCGGAGTCGGATCAGCAACCGATACACAGGGTCTCGACTCTGGACAGCCAGTACTTCATCCATGGTCATCGGACCGGACCCCCTCCACAAGGGAGGGGGGGGGACATAGGGGGAAAAAGAAAAGAAGCGGCAGATCAACTGGTCTAAAAAAGTCTATTTAAAGGCTAGAGTATACAGATGAGTTTTAATGTGAGACTTAAATGCTTCTACTTTCAATTCTATTTGAGTTTTGTCTCTCTTAGAATTAAAAAATGTCCAGCAAAGCGAGACCAGCTTGCTAGTAAATAAATACAATTTATAAAATAGAGGCGGCTCACTGGTAAGTGCTGCTATTTGAGCTATTTTTAGAACAGGCCTGCGGGCGACTCATCTGGACCTGGTGACCCCCTGCTGTAAAAGGACTGTAAATAATCAAACTGATGAAACTAAAAGAAAATATATGCAAATTAAAGTAAATGTAACAAGCAAGTCATAATTCTGCTGGTAGAAATAAGAGTTTTGTTTGACCTCCAGGCATCTTAACTCCAAAATGGAATTTCCTGCAGATGGGAAAAGTCTTTGTCTGTGGAAGCTCAGGCTGAACATTTCTTTGAGACTCTTAGCAGCTGCTCAGCTTGGCCAGTTGAGATAAAACAACATGGCGTGGATCAAATGAGGTTAATGACTGACAAAGCTCTTGAACTCCGGCCCATGTGAGCTCGGCTTTCTGTTAAAAAAAAAGTTATCCGGACTTAAAGCGCAGAGAAGAGTCAACACGTGGGGAGTCCAGGGTGGGCTTTGTTTGGGTCCCCTGCACTTGACACCAGTTAGTCGGCTGGAGAACTTGCTTTGAAGGCCTCGGTCTTCACTTGCTTGTTTGATTGACAGCCGGGTAGGGAAGCAAAGAAACACCAACGTTTTTGAAAGCAAGACCTATTTCTTGGGTACTGATTCATCATCATCATCATTATTAGGGCCGGCATGGCCAAAGGACCTATAGTTTTTCGTGCGTTTTATTAGGGTCCTTGGTCCATGGCAAAGGACTCCACAGGAGTCCTTTGCCATGGACCAAGGACCCTATTGAAACTGCTGTGTTTTATTATTATTCCGCACCTTCGCACCCTAATTTGACCCCCTTAACATGCTTCAAAACTCACCAAATTTGACACACACGTCGGTATGGCAAACCTTCCCAACATATTAAGCAACCAATCCCCCAAAATGAAAATTGCGCTCTAGCGCCCGCTAGGAAAAAAATTACAGACAAAACTGCATGTAACTTCTGTTAGGAATGTCATAGCGACATGAAACAAAAACTCCTATGTAGGTCTGACTTAGACCCAATTTTCATACACTCACTTCTTTCAGCAAAAATCTACAGGAAGTTGGAAAAAACCCCTTCAAAACAAAATTTTCGCAAAAAATTCAATTTTTGCCTCTTTGCGCTGTAATTTGACCCCTTTAAAATGCTTCAAAAGTCACCAAACTTGGCGCACACATAAGGACTGGCGAATATTGCGATCTAATGAAAAAACCAAAACTCAAAATTGCGCTTTAGCGCTATTTTTGAATAAAACACTGAAAAAACTGCTCCTAGGAAGAAAACACAGACAAAACTGCTTGTAACTTCCGGTAAGAATGTCGGAGAGACATGAAACAAAAACCTCTATGTAGGTCTCGCTTAGACCTACATTTCATAGATTGACAACCCCCAACAAAAATCAACAGGAAGTTTGCAACCCCCCCCCTTCAAAACAAAAGTTTTGTAAAAACCGGTCACCTTTCTTCAAACATTATCTCCTCTGAGTGCGTTTGCTGTTTTGGCTTCAAACTCGCACAGGAGAAAGATTGAACCCTTTTGATTAAAAGTATAGAACAGAGTTTTGATAAGTTCTCAGGTTTTGATTTTACGCGCCTTCAAAGAACCCCTGCGCAAAAGGCAAGGACCCTATTGAATCTGGTGCGTTTTATTATTATTATTAGGGTCCTTGGCCCATGGCAAAGGACTCCACAGGAGTCCTTTGCCATGGACCAAGGACCCTATTGAAACTGCTGTGTTTTATTATTATTCCGCACCTTCGCACCCTAATTTGACCCCCTTAACATGCTTCAAAACTCACCAAATTTGACACACACGTCGGTATAGCAACCTTTCCCGACTTATTAACCAACCAATCCCCCAAAATGAAAATTGCGCTCTAGCGCCCCCCTAGGAAAAACATTACAGACAAAACTGCATGTAACTTCTGTTAGGAATGTCATAGCGACATGAAACAAAAACTCCTATGTAGGTCTGACTTAGACCCAATTTTCATACACTCACTTCTTTCAGCAAAAATCTACAGGAAGTTGGCAAAAAAAACCCTTCAAAATACAATTTTCGCAAAAAAATGCAATTTTTGCCTCTTTGCGCTGTAATTTGACCCCTTTAAAATGCTTCAAAAGTCACCAAACTTGGCGCACACATAAGGACTGGCGAATATTGCGATCTAATGAAAAAACCAAAACTCAAAATTGCGCTTTAGCGCTATTTTTGAATAAAACACTGAAAAAACTGCTCCTAGGAAGAAAACACAGACAAAATTTATTGTAACTTCCGGTAAGAATGTCGGAGAGACATGAAACAAAAACCTCTATGTAGGTCTCGCTTAGACCTACATTTCATAGATTGACAACCCCCAACAAAAATCAACAGGAAGTTTGCAACCCCCCCTTCAAAACAAAAGTTTTGTAAAAACCGGTCACCTTTCTTCAAACATTATCTCCTCTGAGTGCGTTTGTTGTTTTGGCTTCAAACTCGCACAGGAGAGAGATTGAACCCTTCTGATTAAAAGTATAGAACAGAGTTTTGATAAGTTCTCAAAAGGGAATAAGCGGTAGAAAATGGATGGATGATTGCTTTAAATTGTCAGGAAAGACCACTGCGAGGAGGTGGCGACTTGTCCAGGGTGTACCCCGCCTTCCGCCCGATTGTAGCTGAGATAGGCGCCAGCGCCCCCCGCGACCCCAAAAGGGAATAAGCGGTAGAAAATGGATGGATGATTGCTTTAAATTGTCAGGAAAGACCATTGCGATGAGGTGGCGACTTGTCCAGGGTGTACCCCGCCTTCCGCCCGGTTGTAGCTGAGATAGGCGCCAACGCCCCCCCGCCACCCCAAAAGGGAATAAGCGGTAGAAAATGGATGGATGATTGCTTTAAATTGTCAGGAAAGACCATTGCGATGAGGTGGCGACTTGTCCAGGGTGTACCCCGCCTTCCGCCTGGTTGTAGCTGAGATAGGCGCCAGCACCCCCCGCGACCCCAAAAGGGAATAAGCGGTAGAAAATGGATGGATATTATTATTTATAATAATAAAAAAAAAAAAATACTTGAACATTGCTTTAAATTGTCAGGAAAGACCATTGCGATGAGGTGGCGACTTGTCCAGGGTGTACCCCGCCTTCCGCCCGATTGTCGCTGAGATAGGCGTCCGCGACCCCAAAAGGGAATAAGCGGTAGGAAATGGATGGATGATTGCTTTAAATTGTCAGGAAAGACCATTGCGATAAGGTGGCGAATTGTCCAGGGTGTACCCCACCTTCCGCCCGATTGTAGCTGAGATAGGCGCCAGCGCCCCCCGCGACCCCAAAAAGTGAATAAGCGGTAGAAAATGGATGGATATTATTACTTATAATAATTTAAAAAAAAAATACTTGAACATTGCTTTAAATTGTCAGGAAAGACCATTGCGATGAGGTGGCGACTTGTCCAGGGTGTACCCCGCCTTCCGCCCGATTGTAGCTGAGATAGGCACCAGCACCCCCCGCCACCCCAAAAAGGGAATAAGCGGTAGGAAATGGATGGATATTATTATTTATAATAATAAAAAAAAAAAAAATACTTGAACATTGCTTTAAATTGTCAGGAAAGACCATTGTGATGAGGTGGCGACTTGTCCAGGGTGTACCCCGCCTTCCGCCCGATTGTCGCTGAGATAGGCGCCAGCACCCCCCGTGACCCCAAAAGGGAATAAGCGGTAGAAAATGGATGGATGGATGTATAGGAAACCACACATGCAAACAAACAACTCATGCATGTCTTCAGTATACAATTAAACCTACAAATCTGGACTTGGACAATCTATTATTTCTCCTGCACTCACCTGAATGAATAATTACCGTCCTGACCCGACACCCTGAAGTGATTTCTAATCCATATTAAAGCAGTCGTGGTTGTCACGACAGTCCACCAAGTCATTAAGTAGCAATGTACCGCGTTGGTCTTATTACCCAGAAGTGACCTCGACCAAAAAAAAATGGTTGACCGCTCTTGTCCACATCCAATATGACACCCAAAGGTCAGTCTGCTTGTTTGGACATACTGTTTTTTTAACTTCATCATTGTTGCAAAGCAATATTGAAACATGCACGCGGTCATTTTACGCTTTAGTGCATCTCGAGTTTCAAAATAAAAGCACGGCAGTGTTAACCTGGATTCTACCACAGCATCAAACAAAATACACCTACCGTATTTCCTTACGTTGCCGCCGGGGCGCTGATTAATTTAAAACCTCTTCTCACTCCGGCGCTTACCAAAGGCATGCGGTAAATGTAGGCCTGCGCTTATAAATTTGAGTGTGATGTAAGGATACCATCATGACAAGCACATTTAATAAAACCTTTACTTATAAATGAAGTCCATGCGCAGCTCCTTCGGATCAAAAGCATCGATAACTTGTTTATAGAAGTCTTCCTTATCTTTCTTCAGTTTTAAAAGTCTCTCTGATCTGCCTTTATTACTTCCTGCTTCGGTTGAAAGTCCAGTTATTTTAGATATGTAATCCTCCATGTTAAAAGTGCAAGCGAGAGGAAAAAATAAACGATCGCTGTTGTTGTCACTTCTTCTGCAGCCGAGTAGTCGCAAGAAGGATCACTAGCGCCCTCTAACACCAGGAGGCGGGAATCACTTAATGACTCATATTTGACACACGCAGCTACGGTATATTAATAAAACATAGCTGCTTACTGTTCTTTTTAGCATATTCAATAGCCTGGACCTTAAATCCTACTGAACAGCTCTTAATCTTCTTCCCTTTAAACGATTTCATCCATCCATCCATCATCTTCCGCTTATCCAAGGTCGGGTTGCGGGGGCAGCAGCCTAAGCAGGGAAGCCCAGACTTCCCTCTCCCCAGCCACTTCATCTAGCTTTTCCCGGGGGATCCCGAGGCGTTCCCAGGCCAGCCGGGAGACATAGTCTTCCCAACGTGTCCTGGGTCTTCCCCGTGGCCTCCTACCGGTTGGACGTGCCCTAAACACCTCCCTAGGGAGGCGTTCGGGTGGCATCCTGACCAGATGCCCGAACCACCTCATCTGGCTCCTCTCCATGTGAAGGAGCAGCGGCTTTACTTTGAGTTCCTCCCGGATGGCAGAGCTTCTCACCCTATCTCTAAGGGAGAGACCTGGAAACTCATTTGGGCCGCTTGTACCCGTGATCTTATCTTTTCGCTCATGACCCAAAGCTCATGACCATAGGTGAGGATGGGAACGTAGATCGACCGGTAAATGGAGAGCTTTGCCTTCCGGCTCAGCTCCTTCTTCACCACAACGGATCGGTACAACGTCCGCATTACTGAAGACGCCGCACCGATCCGCCTGTCGATCTCACGATCCACTCTTCCCCCACTCGTGAACAAGACTCCTAGGTACTTGAACTCCTCCACTTGGGGCAGGGTCTCCTCCCCAACCCGGAGATGGCACTCCACCCTTTTCCGGGCGAGAACCATGGACTCGGACTTGGAGGTACTGATTCTCATTGCGGTCGCTTCACACTCGGCTGCGAACCGATCCAGTGAGAGCTGAAGATCCTGGCCAGATGAAGCCATCAGGACCACATCATCTGGAAAAAGCAGAGACCTAATCCCGTGGCCACCAAACCGGATCCCCTCAACGCCTTGGCTGCGCCTAGAAATTCTGTCCAAAATCAGCCGCCTCCATTTTGAAAATGATGACAGTTTAAGTGTCACTCGTGACGTGACGAGTTTGACCCAGTGGAAATTCTAGTCATATGCTAATTATTTGGCGAAACGAGTTTGACCCGGCAGAAATTCTAGGCAGGCGTATACTTTATACCCGGCGGCAATTCAAGGAAATACGGTAATTAATTTTTTGGGTTTATTACCCACCGGAATAAATGTTTATGCAAGTACAAAAACACTATTAGATATGATGTAATGTTGACTTGATAACGATAAAATGCGGTAATGGAAGAGATTATTATTAACTTATGTACGTGCATGGAGACACATTTAGCAAGTCAAGCGCAGGACTAACAATAAACACAGTTCCAGCTAGAGGTGGGGGAAATAATCTATTTTTAGATGCACCGCAATAGAGATATGGACGATTATGAAATGGATTAGTAAACGTCGATAATCGATGTACAAAACCCGATATAAATGGTAAATAAAAAGAGAATACAACACATCCTTTTCCACTTATATTCAATTGAATAGACTGCAAAGACAAGATATTTAACGTTCACACTTTTTGCAAATAATCATGAAGTTGGAATGCAATGGCAGCAACACATTGCATTTTTACCAGTGTGTTACATGGCCTTTCCTTTTAACAACACTCAGTAAAGGTTTGGGAACTGAGGAGACACATTTTTCAAGTGGAATTCTTACAGCTTAAGTTGTTCAACAGTCTCCCGCCTCATATTTTAGCCTTCTGGACTACAGGCAAGCCAGTCTAGTACCCCCGCAGTCTTTTATGATTGCATTGTCTTGCTGAAATAAGCAGGGGCGTCCATGATAACAACATATGTTGCTCCAAAAGCTGTATGTACCTTTCAGCATTAATGGTGCCTTCACAGATGTGTAAGTTACCCATGCCTTGGGCACTAATAGAATAGAATAGAAAGTACTTTATTGATCCCTGGGGGAAATTGAGCATAATACACCCCCATACCATCACACACGCTGACTTTTACACTTTCACCCTGGTTCTTTTCCTCTTTGGTCCACGGTTTCCAAAAACAATTTGAAATGTGGACTCGTCAGACCACAGAACACTTTTCCACTTTGCATCAGTCCATCTTAGACCTACTGAATTAACCTACTTAACCTACTCAACTTACTCATTGGCTTAGTGGTTAGAGTGTCCGCCCTAAAATCGGTAGGTTGTGAGTTCAAACCCCGCCCGAGTCATACCAAAGACTATAAAAATGGGACCCATTGCCTCCCTGCTTGGCACTCAGCATCAAGGGGTTGGAATTGGGGGTTAAATCACCATTAATGATTCCCGGGCGTGGCACCGCTGCTGCCCACTGCTCTCCTCACCTCCCATGGGATGATCAAGGGGATGGGTCAAATGCAGAGGACACATTTCACCACACCTAGAGTGTGTGTAACAATCATTGGTACTTTAACTTTAACTTAAGATGAGCTCGGGCCCAGCCAAGCATTTCTGGGTGTTGTTGACAAATGGCTTTGGCTTTGCATATTCTGGTTTTAACTTGCACTTACAGATGTAGCGACCAACTGTAGTTACTGCCAGTGGTTTTATGAAGTGTTCCTGATCCCATGTGGTGATATCCTTTACACCTCGATGAGGCTTTTTGATGCAGTAGCGCCCGAGGGATCCAAGGTGTGTAATATCATGGCTTACATGCAGTGATTTCTCCACATTCTCTGAACGTTTTCATGATATTACAGAGCGTAGATGATGAAATCCCTAAATTCCTTGCAGTAGCTGCTTGAGAAATGTTTTCCTTCAACAATTTGCTCAGGCATTTGTTGACAAAGTGGTGACCCTCGCCCCCGTCCTTGTTTGTGAATGAGTGAGCATTTCATGCAAGCTGCTTTTATAGCCAATTAGCCTGTCCACCTGAGCATTCCTCAACTTTTTCACTCTTTTTTGCCACTTGTGCCAGCTTTTTTGAAACATTGCAGGTTTATAATTCAAAATGAGCTAATATTCGCAAAAAATACCAAAGTTTCTCAGTGTGGAGATGAAATATCTTGTATTTGCAGTCTATTCAATTGAATATAAGTTGTAAAGGATTTGTTGTATTTTATTTAGCATTTAAACAAGCTGACAACTTCACTGCTTTTGGGGTTTGCACATGTTTTGGTGATATCAGAGTGAAAATAATCCGTTTATAATGTTTTCCAAGCAGATAGCACCGAGAGTAAAGACTCCGGCTTATTAGTGATTCCTAGAGCCCAAAAAAAGTCTGCGGGCTATAGAGCGTTTTCCGTTCGGGCTCCAGTACTCTGGAATGCCCTCCCGGTAACAGTTCGAGATGCTACCTCAGTAGAAGCATTTAAGTCTCACCTTAAAACTCATCTGTATACTCTAGCCTTTAAATAGACCTCCTTTTTAGACCAGTTGATCTGCCGCTTCTTTTCTTTCTCCTATGTCCCCCCCTCCCTTGTGGAGGGGGTCCGGTCCGATGACCATGGATGAAGTACTGGCTGTCCAGAGTCGAGACCCAGGATGGACCGCTCGCCTGTATCGGTTGGGGACGTCTCTACGCTGCTGATCCGCTTGAGATGGTTTCCTGTGGACGGGACTCTCGCTGCTGTCTTGGATCCGCTTTGAACTGAACTCTCGCGGCTGTGTTGGAGCCACTATGGATTGAACTTTCACAGTATCATGTTAGACCCGCTCGACATCCATTGCTTTCGGTCCCCTAGAGGGGTGGGGGTTGCCCACATCTGAGGTCCTCTCCAAGGTTTCTCATAGTCAGCATCGTCACTGGCGTCCCACTGGATGTGAATTCTCCCTGCCCACTGGGTGTGAGTTTTCCTTGCCCTTTTGTGTGGTTCTTCCGAGGATGTCGTAGTCGTAATGATTTGTGCAGTCCTTTGAGACATTTGTGATTTGGGCCTATATAAATAAACATTGATTGATTGATTGATGTCAATGAAGTTGGGGTACAGTGGTGGATTTTGTTCTTGTGTAAAAAAAGGCTGGGCGCCGTCATCCTCCAATCACTGGTGAGCACACGCTCACCTCCTACTTCCTGTCTCTCTCACACAGCTCACGTAATTCCCACGTCATGTTTCACATGTGGACCGACGGTGGCTACTGCGAGCAGAACCTCATCCTGCCACTTCCCCCAACTCAGTGCGGTGTCATCAGGGGCAGGTTCTCGCTTCCTGCTTTTGGAGGGCAAAAAAACACACACGCACGGTAGACTTATTGCAAGTTGCCGCGTCAGCATATATGTCTTTGCTTATCCCCGACTGTTGCCTCCAACGAGGCAGGCCACCCTCAATGGTTTCCAGCTGCTGGATACATTCGGTTGCCAATAGAAGTAGTCCGTCAGCGGCCAGATGTTTGTCTGCAGATCTGCGAAACCCTTTTTGGGCTCTTTGTGGTTTACCGGGAACTACATGACTGTCACAGCACAGGAATAGAAAAGGTCTCACCCCGTCAAAGGTTAGAAGTTTGAACTTGCAAAGCAGTGAAGTTGTCACCTTGTGTAAATGCTTTGATTGATTGATTGATACTTTTATTAGTAGATTGCACAGTTCAATCAATCAATCAATGTTTATTTATATAGCCCCAAATCACAAATGTCTCAAAGGACTGCACAAATCATTACGACTACAACATCCTCGGAAGAACCCACAAAAGGGCAAGGAAAACTCACACCCAGTGGGCAGGGAGAATTCACATTCAGTGGGACGCCAGCGACAATGCTGACTATGAGAAACCTTGGAGAGGACCTCAGATGTGGGCAACCCCCCCTCTCTAGGGGACCGAAAGCAATGGATGTCGAGCGGGTCTAACATGATACTGTGAAAGTTCAATCCATAGTGGCTCCAAGACAGCAGTGAGAGTCCCGTCCACAGGAAACCATCTCAAGCGGATCAGCAGCGTAGAGATGTCCCCAACCGATACAGGCGAGCGGTCCATCCTGGGTCCCGACGAGCGGTCCATCCTGGGTCTCGACTCTGGACAGTCAGTACTTCATCCATGGTCATCGGACCGGACCCCCTCCACAAGGGAGGGGGGGACATAGGAGAAAGAAAAGAAGCGGCAGATCAACTGGTCTAAAAAGGAGGTCAGTACATATTCCGTACAATCGACCACTAAATGGTAACACCCCAATAAGATTTTCAACTTGTTTAAGTCGGGGTCCACGTTCATCAATTCATGGTACAAATATATACTATCAACATAATACAGTCATCACACAAGTTAATCATCATAGTATGTACATTGAATTATTTACATTATTTACAATCCGGGGGTGGGATGAGGAGCTTTGGTTGATATCAGAACTTCAGTCATCAACAATGATATCATGTGAGTAATGGACATTGAAACAGTGTAGGTCTTATTTAGTAGGATATGTACAGCCAGCAGAGAACATAGTGAGTTCACATAGCATAAGAACAAGTATATACATTAGAAGTACATTTGAGTTGTTTATAATCCGGGGAGATGGGATGTGAATGGAGGAGGGTATTAGTAAAGTGTTGAAGTTGCCTGGAGGTGTTGTTTTAGAGCGCTTTTGAAGGAATATAGAGATGCACTTACTTTTATACCTGTTGGGAGTGCATTCCACATTGATGTGGCGTAGAAAGAGAATGAGTTAAGACCTTTGTTGGATCGGAATCTGGGTTTAACGTGGTTTGTGGAGCTCCCCCTGGTGTTGTGGTTATGGCGGTCATTTACGTTCTGGCACTAGTTTGACATGTACTTGGGGATCAAGGAGGTGTAGCGGATTTTATAGACCAGGCTCAGTGCAAGTTGTTTGACTCTGTCCTCCACCCTGAGCCAGCCCACTTTGGAGAAGTGGGTTGGATTGAGGTGTGATCTGGGGTGGAGGTCTAAAAGTAACCGGATTAGCTTATTCTGGGATGTTTGGAGTCTAGATTTGAGGGGTACCAGGAGGTGCAAGCGTAATCGAAGAAGGGTTGAATGAGAGTTCCCGCTAGAATCCTCAAGGTGTTTTTGTTGACCAGAGAGGAGATTCTGTAGAGGAATCTCGTTCTTTGGTTGACATTTTTGATCACCTTGGTTGCCATTTTATCACAGGAAAGATTAGCCTCTAGAATGGAACCTAGGTAGGGGATCTCATCCTTCCCGGTGATAACAATGTCACCCACTTTTATAGTGAAGTCACTGACCTTCCTAAGTTTGATATGGGACCCAATAGGATGGATTCTAAATAAAAATAGAATGCCACGTCCCAAGAGCTAGCTTCTGTAGCCGAGGATCGGACCGCCAAGTGCCCTGCCTTCGGCTGCCGCCCAGCTCGCAATGCACCCGACCTCTATGGCCCCTCCTATGAGTGGTGCGCCCATTGGAGGGATGACCCATGTTGGTTCTTCGTGCTGTGCCCGGCCGGGCCCCATGGGGACAGGCCCGGAAACCAGGCGCTCGCCATCGGGCCCCAACTCCGAGCCTGGCTCCAGAGCGGTGATCTGAGTTCATTTTGTTGTAATTCCATAGAAGTCTTTGAGCTGCTCTTTGTCCGATCAGTCACCTAGGACCTGTTTGTCTTGGGAGACGTTTGATGAGTTTGTAGATCTTTGTAAGACAGCATCAAGATAGATTGGTTTTACCTTTGTTTTCTCAAAATCAGCTAGAATTGAGT
Organism: Nerophis ophidion; assembly: GCF_033978795.1. Classification (NCBI taxonomy): domain Eukaryota; kingdom Metazoa; phylum Chordata; class Actinopteri; order Syngnathiformes; family Syngnathidae; genus Nerophis; species Nerophis ophidion. The sequence goes on from NC_084613.1 coordinate 6,045,446, forward strand.
TACTAGGTTGTGCCTTTGGACGGGAGACCTGTTCCCAATTAGCCTTGGCCACTAATTGAATAGAATAGAAAGTACTTTATTGATCCCTGGGGCAAATTGAGCATAATACACCCCCATACCATCACACATGCTGACTTTTTACACTTTCACCCTAGAACATGGTTCTTTTCCTCTTTGGTCCACAGTTTCCAAAAACAAATTCAAATGTGGACTCGTCAGACCACAGAAGACTTTTCCACTTTGCATCAGTCCATCTTAGATGAGCTCGTTTCCGGGTGTTGTTGACAAATGGCTGTGGCTTTGCATAGTCTGGTTTTAACTCGCACTTACAGATGTAGCGACCAACTGTGGTTACTGCCAGCGGTTTTCCGAAGTGTTCCTGAGCCCATGTGGTGATATCCTTTACACTTCGATGTGGCTTTTTTTGATGCAGTGGCGCCTGAGGGATCCAAGGTGCGTAATATCATGGCTTACGTGCAGTGATTTATCCACATTCTCTGAACCTTTTCATGATATTACAGAGCGTAGATGGTGAAATTCCTTCCAATAGCCGCTTGAGAAATGTTGTTCTTCAACAATTTGCTCAATCACGGCACCCACCTGTTTCCAATTAGCCTGTTCACCTGTGGGATGTTCCAAATAAGTCTTTTATGAGCATTCCTCAACTTTTTCCACTCTTTTTTTGCCACTTGTGCCAGCTTTTTTTTAAACATATTGCAGGCTTCTAGTTCAAAATGAGCGAATATTTGCAAACAATACCAAAGTTGCTCAGTGTGAAGATGAAATATCTTGTATTTGCAGTCTATTCAATTGAATATAAGCTGTTCACCTGTGGGATGTTCCAAATAAGTCTTTGACGAGCATTCCTCAACTTTTTCACTCTTTTTTTTGCCACATATTCCAGGCTTCTAGTCCAAAATGAGTTAATATTGGCAAACAATACCAAAGTTGCTCAGTGTGAAGATGAAATATCTTGTATTTGCAGTCTATTCAATTCAATATAAGCTGTTCACCTGTGGGATGTTCCAAATAAGTCTTTTATGAGCATTCCTCAACTTTTTCCACTGTTTTTTGCCACTTGTGCCAGCTTTTTTTGAAACATATTGCAGGCTTCTAGTTCAAAATGAGCTAATATTTGCAAAAAAATACCAAAGTTGCTCAGTGTGAAGATGAAATATCTTGTATTTGTAGTCTATTTAATTGAATATAAGCTGTTCACCTGTGGGATGTTCCAAATAAGTCTTTGACGAGCATTCCTCAACGTTCTCGCCTTTTTTTGCCACTTGTGCCAGCTTTTTTTAAAACATGACGCAGGCATCAAATTCCAAATGAGCTAATATTTGCAAAAAATACCAAATTTGCTCAGTGTGAAGATGAAATATCTTGTATTTGCAGTCTATTCAATTGAATATAAGCTGTTCACCTGTGGGATGTTCCAAATAAGTCTTTGACGAGCATTCCTCAACTTTCTCGCCTTTTTTTGCCACTTGTGCCAGTTTTTTTAAAACATGACGCAGGCTTCTAGTTCAAAATGAGCTAATATTTGCAAACAATACCAAAGTTGCTCAGTGTGAAGATGAAATATCTTGTATTTGTAGTCTATTCAATTGAATATAAGTTGTTCACCTGTGGGATGTTCCAAATAAGTATTTGACGAGCATTCCTCAACTTTCTCGCTTTTTTTGCCACTTGTGCCAACTTTTTTAAAAACATGACGCAGGCTTCTAGTTCAAAATGAGCTAATATTTGCAAAAAAATACCAAAGTTGCTCAGTGTGAAGATGAAATATCTTGTATTTGCAGTCTATTCAATTGAATATACGCTGTTCACCTGTGGGATGTTCCAAATAAGTCTTTGACGAGCATTCCTCAACGTTCTCGCCTTTTTTTGCCACTTGTGCCAGCTTTTTTTAAAACATGACGCAGGCTTCTAGTTCAAAATGAGCTAATATTTGCAAAAAAATACCAAAGTTGCTCAGTGTGAAGATGAAATATCTTGTATTTGCAGTCTATTCAATTGAATATAAGCTGTTCACCTGTGGGATGTTCCAAATAAGTCTTTGACGAGCATTCCTCAACTTTCTCGCCTTTTTTTGCCACTTGTGCCAGCTTTTTTGAAACATATTGCAGGCTTCTAGTTCAAAATGAGCTAATATTTGCAAACAATACCAAAGTTGCTCAGTGTGAAGATGAAATATCTTGTATTTGCAGTCTATTCAATTGAATATAAGCTGTTCACCTGTGGGATGTTCCAAATAAGTCTTTGACGAGCATTCCTCAACTTTCTCGCCTTTTTTTGCCACTTGTGCCAGCTTTTTTTTAAAACATGACGCAGGCATCAAATTCCAAATGAGCTAATATTTGCAAACAATACCAAAGTTGCTCAGTGTGAAGATGAAATATCTTGTATTTGCAGTCTATTCAATTGAATATAAGCTGTTCACCTGTGGGATGTTCCAAATAAGTCTTTGACGAGCATTCCTCAACTTTCTCGCTTTTTTTGCCACTTGTGCCAACTTTTTTAAAAACATGACGCAGGCATCAAATTCCAAATGAGCTAATATTTGCAAAAAATACCAAAGTTGCTCAGTGTGAAGATGAAATATCTTGTATTTGCAGTCTATTCAATTGAATATAAGCTCTTTTATGAGCATTCCTCAACTTTTTCACTCTTTTTTTTGCCACATATTGCAGGCTTCTAGTTCCAAATGAGCTAATATTTGCAAAAAAATACCAAAGTTGCTCAGTGTGAAGATGAAATATCTTGTATTTGCAGTCTATTCAATTGAATATAAGCTGTTCACCTGTGGGATGTTCCAAATAAGTCTTTGACGAGCATTCCTCAACTTTCTCACCTTTTTTTGCCACTTGTGCCAACTTTTTTTGAAACATTGCAGGCTTCTAGTTCAAAATGAGCTAATATTTGCAAAAAAAATACCAAAGTTGCTCAGTGTGATGATGAAATATCTTGTATTTGCAGTCTATTCAATTGAATATAAGCTGTTCACCTGTGGGATGTTCCAAATAAGTCTTTGACGAGCATTCCTCAACTTTCTCACCTTTTTTTGCCACTTGTGCCAACTTTTTAAAAAACATGACGGAGGCATCAAATTCCAAATGAGCTAATATTTGCAAACAATACCAAAGTTGCTCAGTGTGAAGATGAAATATCTTGTATTTGCAGTCTATTCAATTGAATATAAGCTGTTCACCTGTGGGATGTTCCAAATAAGTCTTTGACGAGCATTCCTCAACTTTTTCCACTCTTTTTTGCCACTTGTGCCAGCTTTTTTTGAAACATATTTCAGGCTTCTAGTTCAAAATGAGCGAATATTTGCAAACAATACCAAAGTTGCTCAGTGTGAAGATGAAATATCTTGTATTTGCAGTCTATTCAATTGAATATAAGCTGTTCACCTGTGGGATGTTCCAAATAAGTCTTTGACGAGCATTCCTCAACTTTCTCGCTTTTTTTTGCCACTTGTGCCAGCTTTTTTTAAAACATGACGCAGGCTTCTAGTTCAAAATGAGCTAATATTTGCAAAAAATACCAAAGTTGCTCAGTGTGAAGATGAAATATCTTGTATTTGCAGTCTATTCAATTGAATATAAGCTGTTCACCTGTGGGATGTTCCAAATAAGTCTTTGATGAGCATTCCTCAACTTTTTCACTCTTTTTTTGCCACTTGTGCCAGCTTTTTTTTAAAACATGACGCAGGCTTCTAGTTCAAAATGAGCTAATATTTGCAAAAAAATACCAAAGTTGCTCAGTGTGAAGATGAAATATCTTGTATTTGTAGTCTATTTAATTGAATATAAGCTGTTCACCTGTGGGATGTTCCAAATAAGTCTTTGACGAGCATTCCTCAACTTTCTCGCCTTTTTTTGCCACTTGTGCCAGCTTTTTTGAAACATATTGCAGGCTTCTAGTTCAAAATGAGCTAATATTTGCAAACAATACCAAAGTTGCTCAGTGTGAAGATGAAATATCTTGTATTTGCAGTCTATTCAATTGAATAGAAGCTGTTCACCTGTGGGATGTTCCAAATAAGTCTTTGACGAGCATTCCTCAACTTTCTCGCCTTTTTTTGCCACTTGTGCCAGCTTTTTTTCAAACATGACGCAGGCTTCTAATTCAAAATGAGCTAATATTTGCAAAACAATACCAAAGTTGCTCAGTGTGAAGATGAAATATCTTGTATTTGCAGTCTATTCAATTGAATATAAGCTGTTCACCTGTGGGATGTTCCAAATAAGTCTTTGACAAGCATTCCTCAACTTTTTCACTCTTTTTTTTGCCACATATTGCAGGCTTCTAGTCCAAAATGAGTTAATATTGGCAAACAATACCAAAGTTGCTCAGTGTGAAGATGAAATATCTTGTATTTGCAGTCTATTCAATTGAATAGAAGCTGTTCACCTGTGGGATGTTCCAAATAAGTCTTTGACGAGCATTCCTCAACTTTCTCGCCTTTTTTTGCCACTTTTGCCAGCTTTTTTTCAAACATGACGCAGGCTTCTAATTCAAAATGAGCTAATATTTGCAAAACAATACCAAAGTTGCTCAGTGTGAAGATGAAATATCTTGTATTTGCAGTCTATTCAATTGAATATAAGCTGTTCACCTGTGGGATGTTCCAAATAAGTATTTGATGAGCATTCCTCAACTTTTTCACTCTTTTTTTGCCACTTGTGCCAGCTTTTTTTAAAACATGACACAGACATCAAATTCCAAATGAGTTAATATTTGCAAACAATACCAAAGTTGCTCAGTGTGAAGATGAAATATCTTGTATTTGCAGTCTATTCAATTGAATATAAGCTGTTCACCTGTGGGATGTTCCAAATAAGTCTTTGACGAGCATTCCTCAACATTCTCGCCTTTTTTTGCCACTTGTGCCAGCTTTTTTTCAAACATGACGCAGGCTTCTAATTCAAAATGAGCTAATATTTGCAAAAAATACCAAAGTTGCTCAGTGTGAAGATGAAATATCTTGTATTTGTAGTCTATTCAATTGAATATAAGCTGTTCACCTGTGGGATGTTCCAAATAAGTCTTTGACGAGCATTCCTCAACTTTTTCACTCTTTTTTTTGCCACTTGTGCCAGCTTTTTTGAAACATATTGCAGGCTTCTAGTTCCAAATGAGCTAATATTTGCAAACAATACCAAAGTTGCTCAGTGTGAAGATGAAATATCTTGTATTTGCAGTCTATTCAATTGAATATAAGCTGTTCACCTGTGGGATGTTCCAAATAAGTCTTTGACGAGCATTCCTCAACTTTCTCGCCTTTTTTTGCCACTTGTGCCAGCTTTTTTTAAAACATGACGCAGGCTTCTAGTTCAAAATGAGCTAATATTTGCAAACAATACCAAAGTTGCTCAGTGTGAAGATGAAATATCTTGTATTTGCAGTCTATTCAATTGAATATAAGCTGTTCACCTGTGGGATGTTCCAAATAAGTCTTTGACGAGCATTCCTCAACTTTCTCGCCTTTTTTTGCCACTTGTGCCAGCTTTTTTTAAAACATGACGCAGGCTTCTAGTTCAAAATGAGCTAATATTTGCAAACAATACCAAAGTTGCTCAGTGTGAAGATGAAATATCTTGTATTTGCAGTCTATTCAATTGAATATAAGCTGTTCACCTGTGGGATGTTCCAAATAAGTCTTTGACGAGCATTCCTCAACTTTCTCGCCTTTTTTTGCCACTTGTGCCAGCTTTTTTTCAAACATGACGCAGGCTTCTAGTTCAAAATGAGCTAATATTTGCAAACAATACCAAAGTTGCTCAGTGTGAAGATGAAATATCTTGTATTTGCAGTCTATTCAATTGAATATAAGCTGTTCACCTGTGGGATGTTCCAAATAAGTCTTTGACAAGCATTCCTCAACTTTTTCACTCTTTTTTTTGCCACATATTGCAGGCTTCTAGTCCAAAATGAGTTAATATTGGCAAACAATACCAAAGTTGCTCAGTGTGAAGATGAAATATCTTGTATTTGCAGTCTATTCAATTGAATAGAAGCTGTTCACCTGTGGGATGTTCCAAATAAGTCTTTGACGAGCATTCCTCAACTTTCTCGCCTTTTTTTGCCACTTTTGCCAGCTTTTTTTCAAACATGACGCAGGCTTCTAATTCAAAATGAGCTAATATTTGCAAAACAATACCAAAGTTGCTCAGTGTGAAGATGAAATATCTTGTATTTGCAGTCTATTCAATTGAATATAAGCTGTTCACCTGTGGGATGTTCCAAATAAGTATTTGATGAGCATTCCTCAACTTTTTCACTCTTTTTTTGCCACTTGTGCCAGCTTTTTTTAAAACATGACACAGACATCAAATTCCAAATGAGTTAATATTTGCAAACAATACCAAAGTTGCTCAGTGTGAAGATGAAATATCTTGTATTTGCAGTCTATTCAATTGAATATAAGCTGTTCACCTGTGGGATGTTCCAAAAAAGTATTTTATGAGCATTCCTCAACTTTCTCGCTTTTTTTTGCCACTTGTGCCAGCTTTTTTTGAAACATATTGCAGGCTAATAATTGCAAAAAAATAAGAGTTTCTGAGTGTGAACATGACATATCTGGTCTTTGCAGTCCATTCAGTTGAATTTAAGTTTAAAAAACATTTGTCCTATTTTCTTTTTATTTACTATTTACAGAAGGTGACAACTTCACTGCTTTTGGTACGACTTCTATCCCGGTGGGGGCGAATAGTGTCGGTCGTGCGTTCTAAAATACAAGAAGTTGCAATATTTGCAGCACAGAATGTTAATAACGTTGTAAGCTTTGTATTTTTAGTAGCTTACCTAAAAAGAAGACTTGAGGCCAAACGCCAGGATATTGCAACATATGACAGGAGGACTTGTAAGCTTCATAAGCTAAGAAGCATTTGCTCAATAAGTGTTGAATATTTCTACCCTGCTCAGTAAACTACCCCTTCTTGGATTGATGGTAATGTTTTCTTCGCTTCATCAACGCGCCGTCAGAGCGGATTTATCTCCGTGGAGGACATCTGGTCCTGCTTTTGGCCGTCAGCGCAGATGATTTACTAACCCCCTTTCATTTTGCGTTTATTCCAAGTTGTTTTGCATTCGGCTGAGAATCTGCCAGCAGGTTTGATCCCGAGCAGACAGAATCCGGGAATGTGGTCGTTCAACCGAGCGGTGAAATCCTCCTTCACTTCTGGGCGATACAAGGCAATTTAAGCCTTTCCATTTACTCCAGTTAATAAATAGCTCACGCAACAGATGTGGGTCACTTTGTGCAAAAACAAGAAGCCGACGCCAATCCCCGTGTAAGACAAGAAAACAAGTTTTTTTTTTTTTTTTTTTTTTTTTTTTAATGCATTCTAAGTCGTAAAATACAGCTAGTATGAGGTGGCTAACGCTTATTCCGTGTCAGGCTTGGACATGGATTACAGGACGAGCCAGGCGTGAATTCAGGTACATGTTTTTTTTTTTTTCTTTAACCTTCGACCCGTTTTAGTTTTTAAATGCATTTAGAAGCATTTAAGTCTCACCTTAAAACTCATTTGTATACTGTAGCCTTTAAATAGACTCCCTTTTTAGACCAGTTGATCTGCTGTTTCTTTTCTTTTTCTTCTATGTCCCACTCTCCCTTGTGGAGGGGGTCCAGTCCGATCCGGTGGCCATATACTGCTTGCCTGTGTATAGGCTGGGGACATCTCTGCGCTGCTGATCTGCCTCCGCTTGGGATGGTTTCCTGCTGGCTCCGCTGTGAACGGGACTCTCGCTGCTGTGTTGGATCCGCTTTGGACTGGACTCTCGCGACTGTGTTGGATCCATTATGGATTGAACTTTCACAGTATCATGTTAGACCCGCTCGACATCCATTGCTTTCCTCCTCTCTAAGGTTCTCATAGTCATCATTGTCACCGACGTCCCACTGGGTGTGAGTTTTCCTTGCCCTTATGTGGGCCTACCGAGGATGTCGTAGTGGTCTGTGCAGCCCTTTGAGACACTAGTGATTTAGGGCTATATAGGTAAACATTGATTGATTGATTGAAAAACACCACTTTTTTTTTTTTTTTTTTTGCATCAAAGCTTTTTGACTTTGTCAGGAACCTCTTTGTCGACAAAATGAAACATTTTAATTTTTTTCCACTAAATTATAAAATGCTCTGGTAGAAATTATGCCCTTGGTGTTGTTAGGGTCGGTTTCGACCCAGTTATAAAAATAAGATGATAAAGCAATGATAAAAGCCAAAACATTAAAAGATTACAGTTGGTACAAAATGCGGCTGCTAGACTTTTGACAAGAACAAGAAAGTTTGATTATATTACGCCTGTACTGGCTTCCTGTGCACTTAAGATGTGACTTTAAGGTTTTACTACTTAAGTATAAAATACTACACGGTCTAGCTCCAGCCCTAGTCAGTTGGAAGCGTGTCTTAATGAAATTAAACAATGCATGTCCGCTAACTTTCTGCAACTTAACGCCAAAAAAACGGAAATGCTGATTATCGGTCCTGCTAGACACCGACCTCTATTTAATAATACAACTTTAACATTTGACAACCAAATAATAAAACAAGGTGACTCGGTCAAAAATCTGGGTATTATCTTCCACCCAACTCTCTCCTTTGAGTCACGCATTAAAAGCGTTACTAAAACAGCCTTCTTTCATCTCCGTAAAATCGCTAAAATTCGCTCCATTTTGTCCACTAAAGACGCCGAGATCATTATCCATGCGTTTGTTACGTCTCGTCTCGATTACTGTAACGTATTATTTTTGGGTCTCCCCATGTCTAGCATTAAAAGATTACAGTTGGTACAAAATGCGGCTGCTAGACTTTTGACAAGAACAAGAAAGTTTGATTATATTACGCCTGTACTGGCTTCCTGTGCACTTAAGATGTGACTTTTAAGGTTTTACTACTTAGGTATAAAATACTACACGGTCTAGCTCCAGCCCTAGTCAGTTGGACGCGTGTCTTAATGAAATCAAACAATGGATGTCTGCTAATTTTTTGCAACTCAACGCCAAAAAAACGGAAATGCTGATTATCGGTCCTGCTAGACACCGACCTCTATTTAATAATACAACTTTAACATTTGACAACCAAATAATAAAACAAGGTGACTCGGTCAAAAATCTGGGTATTATCTTCCACCCAACTCTCTCCTTTGAGTCACACATTAAAAGCGTTACTAAAACGGCCTTCTTTCATCTCCGTAATATCGCTAAAATTCGCTCCATTTTGTCCACTAAAGACGCCGAGATCATTATCCATGCATTTGTTACGTCTCGTTTCGATTACTGTAACGTATTATTTTCGGGTCTCCTCATGTCTAGCATTAAAAGATTACAGTTGGTACAAAATGCGGCTGCTAGACTTTTGACAAGAACAAGAAAGTTTGATCATATTACGCCTGTACTGGCTTCCTGTGCACTTAAGATGTGACTTTAAGGTTTTACTACTTAAGTATAAAATACTACACAGTCTAGCTCCAGCCCTAGTCAGTTGGAAGCGTGTCTTAATGAAATTAAACAATGGATTTCTGCTAATTTTTTGCAACTCAACGCCAAAAAAACGGAAATGCTGATTATCGGTCCTGCTAGACACCGACCTCTATTTAATAATACAACTTTAACATTTGACAACCAAATAATAAAACAAGGTGACTCGGTAAAAAATCTGGGTATTATGTTCCACCCAACTCTCTCCTTTGAGGCACACATTAAAAGCGTTACTAAAACGGCCTTCTTTCATCTCCGTAAAATCGCTAAAATTCGCTCCATTTTGTCCACTAAAGACGCCGAGATCATTATCCATGCGTTTGTTACGTCTCGTCTCGATTACTGTAACGTATTATTTTCGGGTCTCCCCATGTCTAGCATTAAAAGATTACAGTTGGTACAAAATGCGGCTGCTAGACCTTTGACAAGAACAACAAAGTTTGATCATATTACGCCTGTACTGTATATACCTTTATATACATATATACATACATATATACCTATACTGTATATACCTATACATACATATATACCTGTACTGGCTCACCTGCACTGGCTTCCTGTGCACTTAAGATGTGACTTTAAGGTTTTACTACTTACGTATTAAATACTACACGGTCTCGCTCCAGCCCTAGTCAGTTGGAAGCGTGTCTTAATGAAATTAAACAATGGATGTCCGCTAACTTTCTGTAACTTAACGCCAAAAAAACGGAAATGCTGATTATCGGTCCTGCTAGACACCGACCTCTATTTAATAATACAAGTTTAACATTTGACAACCAAATAATAAAACAAGGTGACTCGGTAAAAACTCTGGGTATTATCCTCCACCCAACTCTCTCCTTTGAGTCACACATTAAAAGCGTTACTAAAACAGCCTTCTTTCATCTCCGTAATATCGCTAAAATTCGCTCCATTTTGTCCACTAAAGACGCCGAGATCATTATCCATGCGTTTGTTACGCCTCGTCTCGATTACTGTAACGTATTATTTTCGGTTCTCGCCATGTCTAGCATTAAAAGATTACAGTTGGTACAAAATGCGGCTGCTAGACTTTTGACAAGAACAAGAAAGTTTGATCACATTACGCCTGTACTGGCTTCCTGTGCACTTAAGATGTGACTTTAAGGTTTTACTACTTACGTATAAAATACTACACGGTCTAGCTCCATCCTATCTTGCCGATTGTATTGTACCATATGTCCCGGCAAGAAATCTGCCTTCAAAGGACTCCGACAGCCAGCTCCTCTCCCAATCATGTGATCTTTAGTGGATTCTCATTTTACCTTGTTATCCTGTACAAAAACAAACAAAAGACGGACACTAAAAGTGTCACTTTTTGCCACTCTGATTTTGGTTTTTTATTAGTTTTGGAAATAGTAATTTATTTCTCTTGGTTTCATTTGCTTGATTGGTTGTTGTTTGTTTGATGTTGGATTTCTGTTGCTGCAAAGAATACTTTTTAGCCTTTTTTTTTTTTTTAAGTAAATATATATGGGTCGAAATTGACCCGTAACACCATAGATGTTACTATAGTTAAAATTATTAAAATGAAAAAATGAATAAAACACATTTATTTAAGAGATGTGTTCTAATACCCTTTAGTAATAGTTAGGTAAGACAACAACCTTTTTTTTTATTTATATGATTCTCTTGAGGTTTGTTTTACCATTTTTAAAAATTGAAATCGAGGGGTATACTGACAAAAAAAAAAGGCCCAATGACCCAAACCAAAAAATATTAAAACCAATATTTTCAAGGATAAGGAAGCCTAACAAGGTAACCAAGAGATGAGAAACAAATTGGATGATAAATAATTGTTTTTAGTGTATTTTACAGCTGATTTAAAACATGGGTCAAAACCGACCCGTTAACATAAGAAAGTTAACACAAGAGGAAGGTTAAACACTTAATCGAAAATAATCAAACTAAGGGCGCTCACACGGAGGTATAAAACTCGGCTACAAAATATAAACAGGAAACAAAAAACACTTGCTCGACTAGCATGAATGAACTATAAAGAAAACTAGCACAATGGCATAACTACAAAAAAAAAACGTACACGGCATGGAACTATGGACAAGGACTTGAAGCATGGGTAGGGTGCGTGCACATGTGAAGATCCCAGGACGAAGACAAGAAAAAGTGTGACTTAAATAGCTGTGATGATTAGTGAACACAGGTGAGGCTGAGAACAGGGACGTGACAGGTGAGAACTCATGAGGTTGGCATGGAAACAAACAAAACCAGGAAGTGCAAAACGTGACTGATTGTCCAAAATCAAAAACGTAACAAAACAAAACATGATCCATAGGTGTGACATTCCGCACATTAAAGAGATTTTCTTATTCAAACGGGGATAGCAGGTCCATTCTATGTGTCATACTTGATCTTTTTGCCATATTTTTGCTGAAAGGATTTAATAGAGAACATCGAGGATAAAGTTCGCAACTTTTGGTCGCTAATAAAAAAAAAGCATTGCCTGTACCGGAAGTAGCAGACGATGTGTGCGTGACGTCACGGGTTGTGGAGCTCCTCACATCTGAACATTGTTTACAATCATGGCCACCAGCAGCGAGAGCGATTCGGACCGAGAAAATGACAATATCCCCATTAATTTGAGCGAGGATGAAAGATTAGTGGATGAGGATAGTGAGAGTGAAGGACTAGGAAAAAAAAAAAAGGCGAGGGCAGTGAGAGCGATTCATATGTTATTAGAAACATTTACTAGGATAATTCTGGAAAATCCCTTATCTGCTTATTGTGTTACTAGTGTTTTAGTGAGATTATATGGTACCTGAAAGTCGGAGGGGTGTGGTGACCGCCAGTGTCTCCGGTGGGAGGAGGTAAGAGAGTTCGCAGCTGCAGGAGGACGCAAGCTCCGCTCATGTCTGCGGTAAGAGCCGACTTATTTCCACAATTTTCTCACCGAAACCTGCCGGTTGACATGTGGTCGGGAACCATGTTCGCCTGTTCCATAGTAAAGCTTCACCTTTCGGGAATGTAAACAAGGAAACACCGGTTTGTGTTGCTAAAGGCAGCCGCAATACACCGCTTCCCACCTACATCTTTCTTCTTTGACGTCTCCATTATTAATTGAACAAATTGCAAAAGATTCAGCAACACAGATGTCCAGAATACTGTGGAATTATGCGATTAAAGCAGACTACTTAAAGATAGCGGGTCCATTCTATGTCATACTTGATCATTTCGTGATATTGCCATATTTTTGCTGAAAGGATTTAGTAGAGAACATCGACGATAAAGGTCGCAACTTTTGGTCGCTAATAAATAAACCTTGCCTGTACCGGAAGTAGCAGACGATGTGCGCGTGACGTCACGGCTTGTGGAGCTCCTCACATCTGAGCATTGTTTACAATCATTGGATTCGGACCGAGAAAGCGACGGTTTCCCCATTAATTTGAGCGAAAATGAAAGATTTGTGGATGAGGAAAGTTAGAGTGAAGCACAAAAAAAAAAATACATTGCAGTGGGAGCGATTCAGATGTTATTGGACACATTTACTAGGATAATTCTGGAAAATCCCTTATTGTGTTACTACTGTTTTAGTGAAGTGAATTATATTTATGTAGCACTTTTTAACAAGAACAGCTTACCGCTACGACGACCAGGACAAAATGTAGCATGACAGGTAACAGCTGAAACAAAAGGACACGACAGGTAGCACGACAAGAGTGATATGTGGCAACGACAATACAATAAGTGAAGTGAAGTGAATTATATTTATATAGCCCTTTTCTCAAGTGACTCAAAGCGCTTTACATAGTGACACCCAATATCTAAGTTACATTTAAACCAGTGTGGGTGGCACTGGGAGCAGGTGGGTAAAGTGTCTTGCCCAAGGACACAACGGCAGTAACTAGGATGGCACAAGTGGGAATCGAACCTGCAACCCTCAAGTTGCCGGCACGGCCGCTCTACCAACCGAGCTGTGCCGCCCCAACCGAGCTTATACAGTCGTGCCTGAAAGTCAGAGGGGTGTGGGGACCGCCAGTGTCTCTGAGGGAAGCCACGTTTCTCGACAAGGCGAAGTGAAGGCAGCCAATCGGGCCGGGCTGAGCTTTTTTTCCCCTTCCTCCACGGTGGAAGCAACCCACGTTCGGGGGCAGCCGGTCGGAAGAGGCAAGAGTTAAAGTACCAATGACTGTCACACACACACTAGGGGTGGCGAAATTATTCTCAGCATTTGACCAATCACCCTTGAGGTGAGGGGAGCAGTGAGCAGCAGCGGTGCCGCGCCCGGGAATCATTTATGGTGATTTAACCCCCAATTCTAACCCCTTAATGCTGAATGCCAAGCAGGGAGGTAATGGGTCCCATTTTTATAGTCTTTGGTATGACTCAGGGCGGACACTCTACCCACTAGGCCACTGAAGAGAGTCCGCAGCTACCTCTTTCACAGGTGCACAAGGAACGACGCAAGCTCCGCTCATGTCTACGGTAAGAGCCGACTTATTACCACAAATTTCTCACCGAAACCTGCCGGTTGACACGTGGTAGAGAAAAATATTCGCTTGACCGCTCTGTTCCATAGTAAAGCTTCACCTTCGGGAATGTAAACAAGGAAAGGCTGTGTTTGTGTTGCTAAAGGCAGCCGCAATACACCGCTTCCCACCTACAGCTTTCTTCTTTGACGTCTCCATTCATAATTGAACAAATTGCAAAAAATTCAGCATGTGTTGCAATGTTAATATTTCATCATTGATATATAAACTATAAGACTGCGTGGTCAGTAAAACGTCCATAAACAGCCAACAATACTCTATTTACATTTACCACCTGAATATTAAGCAAGTATTAGCAATATTGTTATTATCATCGCTAATGCAGACAAACTATTTTTAGTGGTGCCGTGATCACAGAGAGAGGTGTCGAACCAGTGTTGTCCCCATACCAATATTTTGGTACCGGTACAAAAACGTATTCCGATACTTTTCTAAATAAAGGAGACCACAAAAAAAGGCATTATTGTTTTTATTTGAACAAAAAAATTTTTAGTGTACATGAAACATATGTTTTATTATTGTCTTTTAGTCCTTAAATAAAATGTTGAACTTGTCTTTTAGTAGTAGGTAAACAAACAAAGACTCCTAATTAGTCTGCAGTAACATATTGTGTCATTTATACACCTATTATTTTCTACACATTATGAGGGACAAACTGTAAAAATTGATTATTTGTTCATTTACTGTTAATATCTGCCTATTTTCTGTTTGAACATGTTCTATCTACACTTCTGTTAAAATGTAATAATCACTTATTCTTCTCTTCTTCGATACTTGACATTAGTTTTGGATGATACCACACATTTAGGTATGGATCTGATACCAAGTAGTTACAGGATCGTACAATAATATATAAAACCTAATAAACCAATAATAATATGGTTAAAAAATACTGATGTAAAGGGTAGGTGTCGCACTGTTTTCTCTTTTAACATGTTCTATCTACACTTCTGTTAAAATGTAATCATCACTTATTCTTCTCTTCTTTGCTACTTGACATTAGTTTTGGATGATACCCCACATTTAGGTATGGATCCGATACCAAGTAGTTACAGGATCGTACAATAAAATATAATACCTAATAAACCAATTATAATATGGCTAAGAAATACTGATGTATAGGGTAGGTGTCGCACTGTTTTCTCTTTTAACATGTTTTATCTACACTTCTGTTCAAATGTAATAATCTCTTATTCTTCTCTTCTTTGATACTTGACATTAGTTTTGGATGATACCACACATTTAGGTATAAATCATGTCGATACCAAGTAGTTACAGGATCGTACATTGGTCATATTCAAAGTCCTTATGTGTCCAGGGACATATTTTCTGACTTTATAAACACAAAATGAATTTTTAAAAAGGAAAAAAATATCGATGTAATCATAGCAGTATCGACTAGATACGCTCTTGTACTTGGTATCATTACAGTGGATGTCATGTGTAGATCCCCCCCATGGCATTTGTTTACATTGTGATGCCGGTGAGCTATTGTATCCTCCTACGGTGTGTAGAGAAGCATGTTTAGCTATTCCTCGTCCTCCAGTGATAATGATACTTAGAAACTTACTTTGTCACCGTGGCGACAAGGATTAGTGATGTGTTGAAGCAGTTCTTCCTGAGGGTGTTTCAGTGTTATAACTTCACCTTTATCTTGACTTTTTACACCAGAATGCGTCCATTCTCCCCGTCATGCTTTTAATTTGAAGGTTTAGGGCGACAGGAAGTGATGTCTTATTTGTAAATGAGGTCTCTGACGTGATTAAAGAGGTGGATGACTACTGAGGGGAACAACACGGGTGAGTTGACAGTCGAGGAGTAACACCAAGTTGTGTCATCGCTGGTGAAGTGGTCACATGACGACTACGACAGGAAGTTAGTAACCGGCAGAAATAGCCACTACAGATAAGTTGTGGCGCCCGCCCAGTCTAAAAGAGGTTTTTAGGATGTGCCGTCACCATGAATACTTAGTTTGTCATTTCCCTTCACGTCCACATGATGTTACCTGGCCGTGTCATCATCTCGTGGAACATGCAGCACACAACTTTTCATGAGAACTCCTCAAGTTATGAACAGACAACGCAGCCCACATTTTAGCACGCCAAAGCTGCGCTCTGGTTTTCCGGAAAATAAAAAGGCCGTCAGACCCCACAAAGAACGTCTACTGGCTCCAAATCAGTCTGATAGTTTATATATCAATGATGAAATATTAACATTGCAACACATGCCGATACGGCCTTTTTAGTTTGCTAAATTGCAATTTTCAATTTCGCGCGGAAGTATCATGCTAAAACGTCGCGGTATGATGACATCACGCATTGTAGAGGACGTTTTGTTCCAGCATCGTCGCTTTTCATCGCATAATTCCACAGTATTATGGACAACTGTGTCGCTGAATCTTTTGCAATTTGTTCAATTAATAATGGAGACGTCAAAGAAGAAAGCCGTAGGTGGGAAGCGCTGTATTGCGGCCGCCTTTAGCAACACAAACACAGCCGGTGTTTCCTTGCTTATATTCAATCAATCAATCAATCAATGTTTATTTATATAGCCCCAAATCACAAATGTCTGAAAGGACCGCACAAATCATTACGACTACGACATCCTCGGAAGAACCCACAAAAGGGCAAGGAAAACTCACACCCAGTGGGCAGGGAGAATTCACATCCAGTGGGACGCCAGTGACAATGCTGACTATGAGAAACCTTGGAGAGGACCTCAGATGTGGGCAACCCCCCCCCCCTCCTCTAGGGGACCGAAAGCAATGGATGTCGAGCGGGTCTAACATGATACTGTGAAAGTTCAATCCATAGTGGCTCCAACACAGAGTTCATTCCCGAAAGATGATGGTGAAGCTTTACTAAGGAACAGAGAGGTCAAGCGAACATGGTTCCCTACCACATTTTCGGTGAGAAAATGTCGGTAATAAGTCGGCTCTTACCGTAGACATGAGCGGAGAGCTTGCGTCGTCCCTCCTGCAGCTGTCAAAGAGGCAGCTGTGGACTCTCTTGCCTCCTCCGACCGGCCTCCGGCGAACGTGGGATGCTTCCACTGTGGAGGAGGGGGGGGGATCTCAACCTCGTCGAGAAACGTGGTTTCCCTTGGAGACACTGGCGGTCACCACACCCGTGGCCACACCCCGCCGACTTTCAGGTTTTAGAGGTACGACAATATATAATCTCACTAAAACACTAGCAACACAATAAGCAGATAAGGGATTTTCCAGAATTATCCCTGTAAATGTGTCTAATAACATCTGAATCGCTCCCACTGCCCTCGTCTTTTTTTTTTCTTTCTAGTCCTTCACTCTCACTTTCCTCATCCACGAATCTTTCATCCTCGCTCAAATTAATGGGGAAATCGTCGCTTTCTCGGTCCGAATCGCTCTCGCTGCTGGTGGCCATGATTGTAAACAATGTTCAGCGCCCCCCGCTTATTCCCTGTCAGGGTCGCGGGGGGCGCTGGCGCCTATCTCAGCTACAATCGGGCGGAAGGCGGGGTACACCCTGGACAAGTCGCAACCTCATCGCAGGGCCCATAAAACACTAGTAACGCAATAAGCAGATAAGGGATTTTCCAGAATTATCCTAGTAAATGTGTCTAATAACATCTGAATCGCTCCCACTGCCCTCGTCTTTTTTTTTTTCTTTCTAGTCCTTCACTCTCACTTTCCTCATCCACGAATCTTTCATCCTCGCTCAAATTAATGGGGAAATCGTCGCCTTCTCTGTCCGAATCGCTCTAGCTGCTGGTGGCCATGATTGTAAACAATGTTCAGATGTGAGGAGCTCCACAACCCGTGACGTCACGCGCACATCGTCTGCTACTTCCGGTACAGGCAAGGCTTTTTTTATTAGCGACCAAAAGTTGCAAACTTTATCATCGATGTTCTCTACTAAATCCTTTCAGCAAAAATATGGCAATATGGCGAAATTATCATTTTTGACACATAGAATGGACCTGCTATCCCCGTTTTAAATAAGAAAATCTAATTTCAGTAGGCCTTTAAAATGGACTTATTATGCAAAACTAACTTTTCTTACCTGCTAATGTCTGTTTTTGTGTATTTGGGATCTGCAAAAGTCCCAAAAATGTCAAATCAAACCATGGAAGCATAAAACAATCGTGCCTTTTTCCAAACTTGCTACAAATGAGCCGTTTGGAATGTGAAACTTTGGTGACGTAGTTTACTTTAGCCCGGCCAGAGGAAGTCTCCATATATGGTAGCGGTTTACCTGAAGAGCTTTGAACCAGTCCTCCCATTTTTATTCAGTTGCGGTCGATAAGTTCCTTCTTTTTCCACTGTCCTCTTGTTGTGGGGCAGACTGGCTCGTACATGCACATGCATGCTATTGTTGCCACTGTAAACCCAGCAGGCCCGAGACATTAATACTACGTCGATCACACATATATGTCCTTTAAAACTGACTTTTTTAAACATCAATGGTTGTATTTGTCAATCGAGACTACGTTGGATGCATGAATTGATTAACGTGGACCCCGACTTAAACAAGTTGAAAAACTTATTGGGGTGTTACCATTTAGTGGTCAATTGTGCAGAATATGTACTGTACTGTGCAATCTACTAATACAAGTTTCAATCAATCAATCAATCAATTAATGTTGTTTGTTGGGAAATGACCAAATTTCAACGGTCAAATCATCGTCAGAACCCAACGTTGAATAAACGTCGTCAAAAAGCATGTTGTTTCAACGTTGTATTTGTGTTGGAGAAGATTTTTTGGGGATGAATGACCAAATTTCAATGTTAAATCAACGTCACATCCTGACATTGGATAAACGTATTTGTGTTGTAGAATATTTCTTGGGGATGAATGACCACGTTTCAATGTTAAATCAACGTCACAAACTGACATTGATTAAATGTTGTCAAAAAGAATGTTGTTTCAACGTTGTATTTTGTTGTAGAATATTGGTTGGTTGTTAAATGACCAAATTTCAACGGTCCAATCAACGTCAGAACCCAACGTTGAATGAACGTAGTCAAAAATCATGTTTCAACGTTGTATTTGTGTTGGAGAATATTGGTTGGTGATAAATGACCAAATTTCAATGTTAAATCAACGTCACAACCTGACATTGATTAAATGTTGTCAAAAAGCATGTTGTTTCAACGTCGTATTTTGTTGTAGAATATAGGTTGGTGTTAAATGACCAAATTTCAACGGTCAAATCAACGTCGGACCCCAACGTTGAATAAACGTAGTCAAAAATCATGTTGTTTCAACGTTGTAGAATATTGGTTGGTGTTAAATGACCAAATTTCAACGGTCAAATCAACGTCTGAACCCAACCTTGAATAAACGTAGTCAAAAATCATGTTGTTTCAACGTTGTATTTGTGTGGTAGAATATTTCTTGGGATAAATGACCAAATTTCAATGTTAAATCAACGTCACAACCTGACATTGATTAAATTTTGTCAAAAAGCATGTTGTTTCAACGTTATATTTGTGTTGTAGAAAATTGGTTGGGAAATGACTAAATTTCAATGTCTTGTGTTGTAGAAAATAGGTTGGGAAATGACCACATTTCAATGTTAAATCAACGTCACAATTTGACATTGATGAAATTTTGTCAAAAAGCATGTTGTTTCAACGTATTTGTTGTAGGATATTGGTTGGGAAATGACCACATTTCAACGGTCAGAACCCAACAATGAATAAACGTCGTCAAAAAGCATGTTGTTTCAACGTTGTATTTGTGTTGGAGAATATTGCTTGGTGAAAAATGACCAAATTTCCGCGGTTAATCAACCTCACAACCTGACATTGATTAAATGTTGTCAAAAAGCATGTTGTTTCAACGTTGTATTTTGTTGTAGAATATTGGTTGGTGTTAAATGACCAAATTTTTAGCGGTCAAATCAACGTCGGACCCCAACGTTGAATAAACGTAGTCAAAAAGCATGTTGTTTCAATGTTGTATTTGTGTTGGAGAATATTGCTTGGGGATAAATGACCAGATTTCAATGTTAAATCAACGTCACAACCTGACATTGAATAAACGTAGTCAAAAAGCATGTTGTTTCAACGTTGTATTTGTGTTGGAGAATATTGCTTGGTGATAAATGACCACATTTCAATGTTAAATCAACGTCACAACCTGACATTGATTAAATTTTGCCCAAAAAGCATGTTGTTTCAACATATTGGTTGTAGAATATTGGTTGGGAAATGACCAAATTTCAATCTGTTGTGTTGTAGAAAATAGATTGGGAAATGACCAAATTTCAATGTCAAAACAACATCACAACCTGACATTGATTAAACGTTGTCAAAAAGCATGTTGTTTCCACTTTGTATTTTTGGTGTACAATATTGGTTGGGGATAAATGGCCAAATTCCAACGGTCAAATCATCGTCAGAACCCAACATTGAATAAACGTTGTCAGAAAGCATGTTGTTTCAACGTTGTATTTGTGTTGTGGAATATTGGTTGGTGTTAAATGACCGAATTTCAATGTTAAATCAACGTCACAACCTGACATTGATTACATTTTGTCAAAAATCATGTTGTTTCAAAGTATTTGTTGTAGAATATTGGTTAGGAAATGACCACTTTTCAATGTTAAATCAACGTCAGAACCCGACATTGATTTAACGTTGTCAAAAAGCATGTTGTTTCCACTTTGTATTTTTGATGTACAATATTGATTGGGAATAAATGACCAAATTTCAACGGTCAAATCATCGTCAGGACCCAACGTTAAATAAACGTTGTCAAAAAGCATGTTTCAATGTTGTATTTGTGTTGTAGAATAGTGCTTGGTGGTAAATGACCAAATTTCAACATTAAATCAACGTCACAACCTGACATTGATTAAATTTTGTCAAAAAGCATGTTGTTTCAATGTATTTGTTGTAGAATATTGGTTGGGAAAAGACCACATTCCAACGGTCAAATCATCGTCAGAACCCAACATTGAATAAACGTCGTCAAAAAGCATGTTGTTTCAACGTTCTATTTGTGTTGGAGAATATTGCTTGGTGATAAATGACCGAATTTCAACGTCAAATCAACGTCACAACCTGACATTGAATAAACGTTGTCAAAAAGCATGTTGTTTCAACGTTAGTTTTGTGTTATAGAACATTGCTTGGTGATAAACGACCAAATTTCAATGTTAAATCAACGTCACAACCTGACATTGATTAAATCTTGCCCAAAAGCATGTTGTTTCAACATATTGGTTGACCAAATTTCAATGTTAAATTTTTTTAAAGTTTCCTCAGTTCCCAAACATTTATTGAGTGTTGTTAAAAGAAAAGGTGATGTAACACAGTGGTGAACATGCCCTTTCCCAACTACTTTGGCACGTGTTGCAGCCATGAAATTCAAAGGTAATTATTATTTGCCAAAAAAAATTAAGTTCATGAGTTTGAACATCAAATATGTTGTCTTTGTAGCATATTCAACTGAATATGGGTTGAAAATGATTTGCAAATCATTGTATTCTGTTTATATTTACATCGAACGCAATTTCCCAACTCATATGGAAACGGGGTTTGTGTATCTTGATATAGATTTTAGGCCCGGCCTTACTTTTAATACATGCAGACCTTCAGTATATTCCGTCTAATCAGTGCATTATTTCCAGGCTTGCGTTTACGACTCGTCTTAAATGACAACTATTACATTTTGAGTGGAGCTTTCAGCAGCGATAAAAGCAATACAGATTTTTTTTTGCCAAGTCAACCGTTTTTCTCCCAGTTGTTGGCGGTGGTAGTTGTGGGGTGACTGGGTTCAGATTGAGGGATTTCTCAGAACTCCAAGCAAGTCCTCCTCGTCTGTAGGGCCGGGGGTGGATGCTGGATGTCATCTGGACACTAGACAGTCCTCGCAATTAAACCTCAATACTTTCTGCAATTTCCTGTTGTCTTTGGGAGGTTTCTTCATAGATATTTGTCATGATTTTTTTTTAGGTTAAAGCTGGATGACGTACAGTCCTGGTCAAAAGTGTACGTACACCTGTAAAGAACATGATGTCATGGCTGTCTTGACTTTCCAATCATTTCTACAACTCTTATTTTTTTTGTGATAGAGTGAAACATTCATGAAGTTTGCTTCTTTTATGAATTTATTACTGAAAATGTAAGCAATCAAAAGTATACGTGCAGCATTGTTAATATTTGCTTACATGTCCCCTTGGCAAGTTTACCTGTAATAAGGCGCTTTTGGTAGCCATCCACAAGCTTCTGTTTACATTTTTCACCACAAAATTGCTGCAGTTCAGCTAAATGTGTTGCTTTTCTGACATGGACTTGTTTCTTCAGCATTGTCCACACCTTTAAGTCAGGACAGAACTCTCCTCCAGAAGGTCTTATTTTTGTCAACGTTGATGTCAGATAAAACAAAAATGAAGCTGTTTGGACACTATACCCATAAATATGTTTGGAGGAGAAACATATCGGCGTATTATGGATACCCCCAGGAACACCATGCCTACCGTCAAGCGGGTCTAGCATAATACTGTGAAAGTTCAATCCATAAGGCGCTTTTTGGTAGCCATCCACAAGCTTCTGCTTACATTTTTCACCGCAAAATTGCTGCAGTTCAGCTAAATGTGTTGCTTTTCTGACATGGACTTGTTTCTTCAGCATTGTCCACACATTAAAGTCAGGACAGAACTTTCCTCCGGAAGGTCTTATCTTTTTGTCCATGTTGATGTCAGATAAAACAAAAATGAAGCTGTTTGGACACTATACCCATAAATATGTTTGGAGGAGAAACATATCGGCGTATTATGGATACCCCCAGGAACACCATGCCTACCGTCAAGCGGGTCTAACATAATACTGTGAAAGTTCAATCCATAAGGCGCTTTTTGGTAGCCATCCACAAGCTTCTGCTTACATTTTTCACCACAAAATTGCTGCAGTTCAGCTAAATGTGTTGCTTTTCTGACATGGACTTGTTTCTTCAGCATTGTCCACGCCTTTAAGTCAGGACAGAACTCTCCTCCAGAATGTCTTATCTTTTTGTTCATGTGATGTCCGATGAAACAAAAATGAAGCTGTTTGGACACAATACCCAGCAATATGTTTGTAGGAGAAAAGGTGAGGCCTTTAATCCCAGGAACACCATGCCTACTGTCAAGCGGGTCTAACATAATACTGTGAAAGTTCAATCCATAAGGCGCTTTTGGTAGCCATCCACAAGCTTCTGCTTACATTTTTCACCACAAAATTGCTGCAGTTCAGCTAAATGTGTTGCTTTTCTGACATGGACTTGTTTCTTCAGCATTGTCCACACCTTTAAGTCAGGACAGAACTTTCCTCCAGAAGGTCTTTTTGTCCATGTGATGTCCGATGAAACAAAAATGGAGCAATTTGGCCACAATACCTAGCAATGTGTTTGGAGGAGAAAAGGTGAGGCCTTTAATCCCAGGAACACCATGCCTACTGTCAAGCGGGTCTAACATAATACTGTGAAAGTTCAGTCCATAAGGCGCTTTTTGGTAGCCATCCACAAGCTTCTGCTTACATTTTTCACCACAACATTGCTGCAGTTCAGCTAAATGTGTTGCTTTTCTGACATGGACTTGTTTCTTCAGCATTGTCCACACATTAAAGTCAGGACAGAACTTTCCTGCGGAAGGTCTTATCTTTTTTGTCCATGTGATGTCCAATGAAACAAAAATGGAGCAGTTTGGCCACAATACCCAGCAATATGTTTGGAGGAGAAAAGGTGAGGCCTTTAATCCCAGGAACACCATGCCTACCGTCAAGCGGGTCTAACATAATACTATGAAAGTTCAATCCATGAGGCGCTTTTTGGTAGCCATCCACAAGCTTCTGCTTACATTTTTCACCACAAAAATGCTGCAGTTCAGCTAAATGTGTTGCTTTTCTGACATGGACTTGTTTCTTCAGCATTGTCCACTCCTTTAAGTCAGGACAGAACTTTCCTCCAGAAGGTCTTTTTGTCCATGTGATGTCCGATGAAACAAAAATGGAGCAGTTTGGCCACAATACCTAGCAATGTGTTTGGAGGAGAAAAGGTGAGGCCTTTAATCCCAGGAACACCATGCCTACCGTCAAGCGGGTCTAACATAATACTGTGAAAGTTCAATCCATAAGGCGCTTTTGGTAGCCATCCACAAGCTTCTGCTTACATTTTTCACAACAAAATTGCTGCAGTTCAGCTAAATGTGTTGCTTTTCTGACATGGACTTGTTTCTTCAGCATTGTCCACACCTTTAAGTCAGGACAGAACTCTCCTCCAGAAGGTCTTTTTGTCCATGTGATGTCCGATGAGACAAAAATGGAGCAGTTTGGCCACAATACCCAGTAATATGTTTGTAGGGGAAAAGGTGAGGCCTTTAATCCCAGGAACACCATGCCTACCGTCAAGCAGGTCTAACATAATACTGTGAAAGTTCAGTCCATAAGGCGCTTTTTGGTAGCCATCCACAAGCTTCTGCTTACATTTTTCACCACAACATTGCTGCAGTTCAGCTAAATGTGTTGCTTTTCTGACATGGACTTGTTTCTTCAGCATTGTCCACACATTAAAGTCAGGACAGAACTTTCCTGCGGAAGGTCTTATCTTTTTTGTCCATGTGATGTCCAATGAAACAAAAATGAAGCTGTTTGGACACTATACCCATAAATATGTTTGGAGGAGAAAAGGTGAGGCCTTTAATCCCAGGAACACCATTCCTACTGTCAAGCGGGTCTAACATAATACTGTGAAAGTTCAATCCATAAGGCGCTTTTGGTAGCCATCCACAAGCTTCTGCTTACATTTTTCACCACAAAATTGCTGCAGTTCAGTTAAATGTGTTGCTTTTCTGACATGGACTTGTTTCTTCAGCATTGTCCACGCCTTTAAGTCAGGACAGAACTTTCCTCCAGAAGGTCTTATCTTTTTGTCCATGTGATGTCCGATGAAACAAAAATGGAGCGGTTTGGCCACAATACCCAGCAATATGTTTGGAAGAGAAAAGGTGAGGCCTTTAATCCCAGGAACACCATGCCTACCGTCAAGCGGGTCTAACATAATACTATGAAAGTTCAATCCATAAGGCGCTTTTTGGTAGCCATCCACAAGCTTCTGCTTACATTTTTCTCCACAAAATTGCTGCAGTTCAGCTAAATGTGTTGCTTTTCTGACATGGACTTGTTTCTTCAGCATTGTCCACACCTTTAAGTCAGGACAGAACTCTCCTCCAGAATGTCTTATCTTTTTGTCCATGTGATGTCCGATGAAACAAAAATGAAGCTGTTTGGACACAATACCCAGCAATATGTTTGTAGGAGAAAAGGTGAGGCCTTTAATCCCAGGAACACCATGCCTACTGTCAAGCGGGTCTAACATAATACTGTGAAAGTTCAATCCATAAGGCGCTTTTGGTAGCCATCCACAAGCTTCTGCTTACATTTTTCACCACAAAATTGCTGCAGTTCAGCTAAATGTGTTGCTTTTCTGACATGGACTTGTTTCTTCAGCATTGTCCACACCTTTAAGTCAGGGCAGAACTTTCCTCCAGAAGGTCTTATCTTTGTCCATGTTGATGTCAGATGAAACAAAAATGGAGCTGTTTGGACACTATACCCATAAATATGTTTGTAGGAGAAAAGGTGAGGCCTTTAATCCCAGGAACACCATGCCTACCGTCAAGCGGGTATAACATAATACTCTGAAAGTTCAATCCATAAGGCGCTTTTGGTAGCCATCCACAAGCTTCTGCTTACATTTTTTACCACACAATTGTTGCAGTTTAGCCAAATGTGTTGCTTTTCTGCCATGGACTTGTTTCTTCAGCATTGTCCACACCTTTAAGTCAGGACAGAACTTTCCTCCAGAAGGTCTTATCTTTTTGTCCATGTGATGTCCGATGAAGCAAAAATGAAGCTGTTTGGACACTATACCCATAAGTATGTTTGGAGGAGAAAAGGTGAGGCCATTAATCCCAGGAACACCATGCCTACCGTCAAGCGGGTCTAACATAATACTGTGACAGTTCAATCCATAGTTTAATCCATAAGGCGCTTTTGGTAGCCATCCACAAGCTTCTGCTTACATTTTTCTTCAAAGAATTGCTGCACTTCAGCTAAATGTGTTGCTTTTCTGACATGGACTTGTTTCTTCAGCATTGTCCACACCTTTAAGTCAGGACAGAACTCTCCTCCAGAAGGTCTTATCTTTTTGTCCATGTGATGTCAGATGAGACAAAAATGGAGCTGTTTGGACACTATACCCAGCAATATGTTTAGAGGAGAAAAGGTGAGGCCTTTAATCCCAGGAACACCATCCCTACCGTCAAGCATGGTGGTGGTAGTATTATGCTTTTTGATTGATTGATACTACTACCGACCACACAGTCTGATAGTTTATATATCAATGATGAAATATTAACATTGCAACACATGCCAATACGGCCGGTTTAGTTTATTAAATTGCAATTTTAAATTTCCCGCGGAGTTTCCTGTTGAAAACGTCGCAGAATGATGACGCGTGTTTGTGACGTTATCGCTTGGAGCGGACATATTAGCCCAGCACCACACACGTCTAAAAGTCGTCTGTTTTAATCGCATAATTACACAGTATTTTGGACATCTGTGTTGCTGAATCTTTTGCAATTTGTTCAATTAATAATGGAGCCGTCAAAGAAGAATGCTGTTGGTGAAAAGCGGTGGATTGCAGCTGCCTTTAGCACCGAAACACAGCCGGTGTTTCTTTGTTGTCAAGCTTTTTAACACAGAGCGGTCAAGCGAACATGTTTCTCTACGTCAACCAGCAAGTGGATGGGAAAATTGTGCTATTAAGTCGGCTCTTACCGGAGACTTAATAATAATAATAATGGCTTAGATTTATATCGCGCTTTTTCTATTGTTAGATACTCAAAGCGCTCACAGAGAAGTGGGAACCCATCATTCATTCACACCTGGTGGTGGTAAGCTACATCTGTAGCCACAACTGCCCTGGGGTAGACTGACGGAAGCCTGGCTGCCAGTTTGCGCCTACGGCCCCTCCGACCCCCACCAATCATTCATTCACCAGTGTGAGCGGCACCGGGGGGCAAGGGTGAAGTGTCCTGCCCAAGGACACAACGGCAGCCATTTGGATGCCAATAGGTGGGAAGCGAACCTGCAACCCTCAGGTTTCTGGCACGGCCGCTCCACCCACTACACCATGCCGCCCCTTGAGTGGATTACGCGACCTTATCCTGCAGCTCAAAAAGGCAGCTGTGATCTTGGCTCCTTGGCTTCTCTCAGAGACACTGGCGTTCACCGCAGCCATCCGACTTTCAGGAATGACTTCATAATCTCACTAAAGTACTATTAACACAATAAGCAGATAATAGATGTTCCAGAATTATCCTAGTAAATCAATCAATCAATGTTTATTTATATAGCCCCAAATCACAAATGTCTCAAAGGACTGCACAAATTAATACGACTACAACATCCTCGGAAGAACCACACAAAAGGGCAAGGAAAACTCACACCCAGTGGGCAGGGAGAATTCACATCCAGTGGGACGCCAATGACAATGCTGACTATGAGAAACCTTGGAGAGGACCTCAGATGTGGGCAACCCCCACTCTCTAGGGGACCGAAAGCAATGGATGTCGAGCGGGTCTAACATGATACTGTGAAAGTTCAATCCATAGTGGCTCCAACACAGCCGCGAGAGTTCAGTTCAAAGCGGATCCGAGACAGCAGCGAGAGTCCCGTCCACAGGAAACCATCTCAAGCGGATCAGCAGCGTAGAGATGTCC
This sequence comes from Nerophis ophidion, assembly GCF_033978795.1. Taxonomy (NCBI): domain Eukaryota; kingdom Metazoa; phylum Chordata; class Actinopteri; order Syngnathiformes; family Syngnathidae; genus Nerophis; species Nerophis ophidion. The sequence goes on from NC_084613.1 coordinate 6,073,208, forward strand.
CCAACCGATACAGGCGAGCGGTCCATCCTGGGTCTCGACTCCGGACAGCCAGTACTTCATCCATGGTCATCGGACCGGACCCCCTCCACAAGGGAGGGGGGGACATAGGAGAAAAATCTCACTAAAGTACTATTAACACATTAAGCAAATAATAGATGTTCCAGAATTATCCTAGTAAATGTGTCTAATTACGTCTGAGACTCTCCCACTGTCGTCTTTTTTTTTGTGTGCTTCACTCTCACTTTCCTCATCCACGAATCTTTCATCCTCGCTCAAATTAATGGGGGAATCGTCGCTTTCTCGGTCCGAATTGCTGTCGGCTCACATTATAAACAATGTGAGGATGTGAGGAGCCCTCACACCGGTGATGTCATCGTCTGCTACTTCCGCTACAGGCAAGGCTTTTTTATTAGCGACCAAAAGTTGCGAACTTTATCGTCGATGTTCTCTACTAAATCCTTTCAGCAAAAATACGGCAATATGGCGAAATTATCAAGTATGACACATAGAATGGAGCTAAATAAGAAAATCTCATTCCAGTAGGCCTTTAATCCAGGACACGAAACTGGCACTAAAACCTAACCAAAGCGGGAAATAATTAGAGTAAGCTCACTCCACTCTTTCCGAGGCCGAGGAGAGATATTACGGCCTCGGGCTCAGTAGAAGAGGACGTCCAGAGAAGCCTTCTGATGATAGAAAAGTGCCTCTCTCCTTTTTTATGAATCCTGTCTGATCTTCTGAGATTACCGTGGGCATAAAAGCCTCCAGTTGACTTTACAGTTGTGATCAAAATTATTCACAATTTTGGTGAGCATTTAAGTCTCATCTTAAAACTCATCTGTATACTCTAGCCTTTAAATAGACCTCCTTTTTAGACCAGTTGATCTGCCGCTTCTTTTCTTTCTCCTATGTCCCCCCCTCCCTTGTGGAGGGGGTCCGGTCCGATGACCATGGATGAAGTACTGACTGTCCAGAGTCGAGACCCAGGATGGACCGCTCGCCAACAGCAATTCGGACCGAGAAAGCGACGATTTCCCCATTAATTTGAGCGAGGATGAAAAATTTGTGGATGAGGAAAGTTAGAGTGAAGCACACAAAAAAAAAAGACAGTGGGAGAGTCTCAGATGTAATTAGACACATTTACTAGGATAATTCTGGAACATCTATTATTTGCTTAATGTGTTAATAGTACTTTAGTGAGATTTTTCTCCTATGTCCCCCCCTCCCTTGTGGAGGGGGTCCGGTCCGATGACCATGGATGAAGTACTGACTGTCCAGAGTCGAGACCCAGGATGGACCGCTCGTCGGGACCCAGGATGGACCGCTCGCCTGTATCGGTTGGGGACATCTCTATGCTGCTGATCCGCTTGAGATGGTTTCCTGTGGACGGGACTCTCGCTGCTGTCTTGGAGCCACTATGGATTGAACTTTCACAGTATCATGTTAGACCCGCTCGACATCCATTGCTTTCGGTCACCCTAGAGGGGGGGGGGGGGTTGCCCACATCTGAGGTCCTCTCCAAGGTTTCTCATAGTCAGCATTGTCACTGGCGTCCCACTGGATGTGAATTCTCCCTGCCCACTGGGTGTGAGTTTTCCTTGCCCTTTTGTGGGTTCTTCCGAGGATGTTGTAGTCGTAATGATTTGTGCAGTCCTTTGAGACATTTGTGATTTGGGGCTATATAAATAAACATTGATTGATTGATTGATGGTGTTTTAGCAAGTTGGACATTTATTCCGTATTTTGTTTATAGTCACATCAAATAAAGATGCATTAAATAGACAAATGCAACCTGAATTACATTATATTTTGTAACATACCGAACAGTGTCATTTCTCTTAATATCTCATTGACAAAATTATTCAACCCCTTGAAGATCGTAACTCTTAAGAACAGAATTTGAACAAGGTATTTTCAACACCTGTAGATGTGATTAGAACCATAACGAGCAGCAATTCAACTGATTGAAAAAGACTGTGACGCTCAGCTTCTTGCAGATGGTCAATGGTGTATTTGCAACATGGTGAAGTCCAGGGAGTTGTCAAAGAAGTAAAGAGAGGAGGTCATTTCTCTTCATAAGAAAGGATATGGATGTAAGAAAGTAGCAAAGACATTACACATTTCAAGAGACACAGTTGGGACCATAATTTGCAAGTTTAAAGCTAAAGGCACCTGGGCGTGGTAGAAAGAGGATGCTGTGTGTGTACAGTGGTGAAAAACCCCCGGGTAACAGCTGAGGAACTACAACAGGACATGGCAGAGGGGGGAACGCAGGTTTCGTCCCAGACAATAAGGTGAAGGCCTCCATGCCAGAACTCCCAGGCGCACCCCACTTCTGACTACCAGGCACAAGAAAAATAGACTCCAGTATGCCAAAAATCATCTGGATAAACCCCAAAGGTTTTTGGGGAACTGTTCTATGGAGTGATGAGACAAAACTGGAACGCTCTGGGCCTACGAATCAACGTTATGTCTGGAGGAGAAAAAATGAAGTTTACAAAGAGAAAGAGAAGAACACCTTGCCTACTGTTAAGCATGGTGGGGGGGGGTCAATCATGCTCTGGGGCTGTTTCTCTGCCTCAGGTACCGGGAATCTCCAGCGCGTTCAAGGCATTATGAATTCTATTTCCTAGCAGGATATATTAGCTGCAAATGTCATGAAGTCGGTGACGAAACTGAGGCTTGGGAGACGTTGGACCTTCCAAGGATCCCAAGCATACCTCCAAATCAACATCAGAGTGGTTGCAGAAGAAGGGCAGGAAGACTCCGGAGTGGCCTTCACAGTCGCCAGACCTAAATCCTATAGAAAAGCTGTAGTGGGAGTTGAAAAAGGCAGTTGCAGCACGCAAGGCCAAGAATATGAATGAACTGGAGGCCTTTGCCCAAGAGGAATGGGCTAAAATACCTGGAGATGGTTGCAAGAAGCTTATGTATCACCTTTGAAGGATGTCATTACTGCCAAAGGCTGTTCTACTAAGTACTAAAGATGCATGGAACTAGGGGGTTGGATCATTTTGTCAATGAGTACTCTCGGCAGGGTTCTTGAGGGTGCATGGGAGTTTGCCCAACCAGTCTACATGTGCTTTGTGGACTTGGAGAAGGCATTGGACCGTGTCCCTCGGGAAGTCCTGTAGGAAGTGCTCAGAGAGTATGGGGTATGGGACTGTCTTATTATGGCAGTCCGATCCCTGTACGATCAGTGTCAGAGCTTGGTCCGCATTGCTGGCAGTAAGTCGGACACGTTTCCAGTGAGGGTTGGACTCCGCCAAGGCTGTCCTTTGTCACCGATTCTGTTCATAACTTTTATGGACAGAATTTCTAGGCGCAGTCAAGGCGTTGAGGGGTTCCGGTTTGGTGGCCGCGGGATTAGGTCTCTGCTTTTTGCAGACGATGTGGTCCTGTTGGCTTCATCTGACCGGGATCTTCAGCTCTCACTGGATCGGTTCGCAGCCGAGTGTGAAGCGACCGGAATGAGAATCGGCACCTCCAAATCCGAGTCCATGGTTCTCGCCCGGAAAAGGGTGGAGTGCCATCTCCGGGTTGGGGAGGAGACCCTGCCCCAAGTGGAGGAGTTCAAGTACCTAGGAGTCTTGTTCACGAGTGAGGGAAGAGTGGATCGTGAGATCAACAGGCGGATCGGTGCGGCGTCTTCAGTAATGCGGACGTTGCACCGGTCCGTTGTGGTGAAGAAGGAGCTGAGCCGGAAGGCAAAGCTCTCAATTTACCGGTCGATCTACGTTCCCATCCTCACCTATGGTCATGAGCTTTGGGTCATGACCGAAAGGATAAGATCACGGGTACAAGCGGCCCAAATGAGTTTCCAGGTCTCTCCCTTAGAGATAGGGTGAGAAGCTCTGCCATCCGGGAGGAACTCAAAGTAAAGCCGCTGCTCCTTCACATCGAGAGGAGCCAGATGAGGTGGTCCGGGCATCTGGTCAGGATGCCACCCGAACGCCTCCCTAGGGAGGTGTTTAGGGCACGTCCAACCGGTAGGAGGCCACGGGGAAGACCCAGGACACGTTGGGAAGACTATGTCTCCCGGCTGGCCTGGGAACGCCTCGGGATCCCCCGGGAAGAGCTAGACGAAGTGGCTGGGGAGAGGGAAGTCTGGGTTTCCCTGCTTAGGCTGTTGCCCCCGCGACCCGACCTCGGATAAGCGGAATATGATGGATGGATGGATGGATGGATTAAAAGGTCTTGTCGGCAAACGATTCAACTGGCTTGTGCCTCAATGGACTCTGGTAGGCCAATTAGTCAGATGTTATTCCTGTGGCTCGGTCTCTCAAAGTCCACAGTCCAGTGTTGCTATCTTCTATCTGTCTTCTGGTGCTTGAATTCGCTGAATGTACAGTTCAGCATTGGTTTCCAAAGGATCGAGACGTTGTTCATTTTCTGAATTTAGTCCGATCTCGATTCCACAGCCGCAAAAGTGTTTTTTATATGGGTCAAGATGGCTCTGTGATTCTCCAGCGGGCTAACAATGCTAGTCAGACATGTGGCCAACTCACACGCATTACAAACGTAGCAGCCTACCCACACCCAACATTTCAGATTCAAACCACAGGTCCAAGATATCAGTCACCAACTACACCAATACATAATCCCACTACCATCAGGGCGCAGGTACAGAACCATCAAATTCCGGAGGGCCCGCCTCAGGAAAAGCCTGATCCGTGCAGCTATAGCCGCCCTTAAAGAGGAACATTATCACAATTTCAAAAGGGTTAAAAACAATAAAAATCAGTTCCCAGTGGCTTGTAGTATTTTTTGAAGTTTTTTTCAAAATTTTACCGGTCTCGGAATATCCCTAAATAAAGCTTTAAAGTGCCTTATTTTCGCTATCTTCGAAACCACTGTCCATTTCCCTGTGACGTCATACAGTGCTGCCAATGTAAACAAACAATGGGAATACCACAGCAAGATATAGCGACATTAGCTCGGATTCAAACTCGGATTTCAGCGACTTAAGCGATTCATCAGATTACGCATGTATTGAAACAGATGGTTGGAGTATGAAAATATTGAGGAAGAAACTGAAGCTATTGAGCGAATAGCTATTGACGCTATTCATAGTCATAGCATGGCCGAATAGCTGCGTTAGCATCGCCGGTAAAATGTGCGGACCAAACGATCAGGACTTTCGCATCTTGTGACACTGGAGCAACTTAAATCCGTCGATTGGGAAGTGTTTGTTTCGCATTAAATGTGGGTGGAAGGAAATGTAATATAGTTGCAAATGCATCTGCAGGTTATACATACATCTCTGTGCCATGTCTGCTTTAGCACCGCCGGTAATTAGCATGTTAGCATCGATTAGCGTAGCATGTTAGCATCGATTAGCTAGCAGTCAACATCAACAAAACTCACATTTGTGATTTCGTTGACTATCGTTGCAAATGCATCTGCAGGTTATCCATACATATCTGTGCCATGTCTGCCTTAGCATCGCCGGTAAATAGCATGTTAGCATCGATTAGCATAGCATGTTAGCATCGATTGGCTAGCAGTCACGCCGCGACCAAATATATCTGATTAGCATATAAGTCAACATCAACAAACTCACCTTTGTGATTTCGTTGACTTTATCGTTGCAAATGCATCTGCAGGTTATCCATACATCTCTGTGCCATGTCTGTCATCGCTGGTAAAATGTGGAGACACTCTGGTACATTCAATGGGGCTCTGGCGGCAGACACTTTGGCATCTTCGGGCCAGTGGTGCAACTTGAATCCCTCCCTGTTAGTGTTGTTACACCCTCCGACAACACACCGACGAGGCATGATGTCTCCAAGGTTCCAAAAAATAGTCAAAAAACGGAAAATAACAGAGCTGAGACCCGGTGTTTGTAATGTGTTGAAAATGAAAATGGCGGGTGTGTTACCTCGGTGACGTCACATTCTGACGTCACCGCCTCCAGAGCGATAAACAGAAAGGCGTTTAATTCGCCAAAATTCACCCTTTTACAGTTCGGAAATCGGTTAAAAAAATAGATGGTCTTTTTTCTGCACCATTAAGGTATATATTGACGTTTGCATAGGTCTGCTGATAACGTTCCCCTTTAACAGTGCAGGCCCGGCCGACCTGTATGATAAAGCCTGTAAATGTTTTGGTCATGTATGATGTCTTTTTGTTATTTTTGTTTTGTGATGTGTAATGTCTACATGTTTAAATGTAGGGCAGTGAAAATGAATTTCCCCAACGGGAACTAATAAATCTAAATCTAGAGGCTTCTGCTTTGGCAGTCTTTGCAGTTTAAAATATTTCAACATCTTGCCTTAGGGCAGGGGTAGGGAACCTATGGCTCGCGAGCCAGATGTGGCTCTTTTGATGACTGCATCTGGCTCTCGGATAAATCTGAGATGACATTGCGTGACACGATAAGTAATGAATAATTCCAGTTGTAATCACGGTGTTAAAAATAATGTTCAAAATATAAAGCATTCTCATGCAGTTTTAATCCATCCGTCCGTTTTCTACCGCACCTGTTCAAGAAGTTGCGTTAATGGTAAGAATTTATTTATTTATTAATGGTTAGTGTGGGGCTTGCCCTCCTGGGGGTTCTTCAGACCACCAAGCACCGACATGAGAACCTGTTTCAGGGTTACAATATTGTTTTATTTTTCAGCAATTGTCATTTTCTCTTTCGTTCTCGCTCACGCTCTGGCTCCAGCTCCAACCCCGTCTCTCCTCCTGGCTGCTGCTTATAACAGAGCGACAGGTGATTATATAACCAGGCCCATGTGGGCCATCTACGCACCTGCCAACACCCTGCTTCGCTGCAGGCCACGCCCCCTCCACAGTTAGCTTCAGAATACGTTATTACAAAGAATAAGAGACCTATTATACTCTAGAAATGTTAATCTTACTAAAAAAAATGCACGCGTTTAGTTGTGTTCGGTGTTTAAAAAATAATATATGGCTCTTACGGAAATACATTTTAAAATATTTGGCTTCTTGGCTCTCTCAGGCAAAAAGTTTCCTGACCCCTGCCCTAGGGTGGAGAAAAATGTACTCCCAAGTGGACTGGACTGGTAAAATCATGGCACGATAACTTTTAACAGATTGTTTTCTTTGTTTAAAAATAGAACAAACAACACTCTTCAGTATCTACATGCTGCCGCTGGGTGACGTCATACGCAAATGCGGTATTAGCTTTCACTGTTATGCTGATGACACCCAACTCTACATGCCCCTAAAGCTGACCAACACGTCGGACTGTAGTCAGCTGGAGGCGTGTCTTAATGAAATTAAACAATGGATGTCCGCTAACTTTTTGCAACTTAATGCCAAAAAAACGGAAATGCTGATTATCGGTCCTGCTAGACACCGACCTCTATTTAATAATACAACTTTAACATTTGACAACCAAATAATAAAACAAGGTGACTCTGTAAAAAATCTGGGTGTTATCTTTGACCCAACTCTCTCCTTTGAGTCACACATTAAAAGCGTTACTAAAACGGCCTTCTTTCATCTCCGTAATATCGCTAAAATTCCCTCCATTCTGTCCACTAAAGACGCTGAGATCATTATCCATGCGTTTGTTACGTCTCGTCTCGATTACTGTAACGTATTATTTTCGGGTCTCCCCATGTCTAGCATTAAAAGATTACAGTTGGTACAAAATGCGGCTGCTAGACTTTTGACAAGAACAAGAAAGTTTGATCACATTACGCCTGCACTGGCTTCCTGTGCACTTAAGATGTGACTTTAAGGTTTTACTACTTACGTATAAAATACTACACGGTCTAGCTCCATCCTATCTTGCCGATTGTATTGTACCATATGTCCCGGCAAGAAATCTGCCTTCAAAGGACTCCGGCTTATTAGTGATTCCCAAAGCCCAAAAAAAGTCTGCGGGCTATAGAGCTTTTTCATTTCGGGCTCCAGTACTCTGGAATGCCCTCCCGGTAACAGTTCGCGATGCCACCTCAGTAGAAGCATTTAAGTCTCACCTTAAAACTCATTTGTATACTCTAGCCTTTAAATAGACTCCCTTTTTAGACCAGTTGATCTGCCGTTTCTTTTCTTTTTCTTCTATGTCCCACTCTCCTTTGTGGAGGGGGTCCGGTCCGATCCGGTGGCCATGTACTACTCGCCTGTGTATCGGCTGGGGACATCTCTGCGCTGCTGATCCGCCTCCACTTGGGATGGTTTCCTGCTGGCTCCGCTGTGAACGGGACTCTCGCTGCTGTGTTGGATCCGCTTTGGACTGGACTCTCGCGACTGTGTTGGATCCATTATGGATCGAACTTTCACAGTATCATGTTAGACCCGCTCGACATCCATTGCTTTCGTCCTCTCTAAGGTTCTCATAGTCATCATTGTCACCGACGTCCCACTGGGTGTGAGTTTTCCTTGCCCTTATGTGGGCCTACCGAGGATGTCGTAGTGGTTTGTGCAGCCCTTTGAGACACTAGTGATTTAGGGCTATATAAGTAAACATTGATTGATTGATTGATTAATCGGTAACCGAATATATTCGGCCGAATATGGCGAAAAAAGCCACATTTGGCCTTCGGTGGAATGAGTTAAGGACAAGGCCGAATAGTGGCATGTGACGCAATTTTTTGACGCAATCAACCTACGTGCGGTGACGTTGGGATATGTTGTGTACCTGTATAAGTGTATGAGGTTACAAACACACACTTATTGAGATTTACTTGAGCCTTCTGTTTACATTATTAGCATATCTACTGTGGCTAAGCAGACTTTTGCCAAAAGGACAATAATTCATTTGTTGTGGGTTTATCCACTTTAATGCACTTTATTTATTTTTTTGGGGATGCATGTTTTGTTTGAAGGCCTAATATGGATGGACCGCTCGCCTGTATCGGTTGGGGACATCTCTACGCTGCTGATCCGCTTGAGATGGTTTCCTGTGGACGGGACTCTCACTGCTGTCTTGGAGCCACTATGGATTGAACTTTCACAGTATCATGTTAGACCCGCTCCACATCCATTGCTTTCGGTCCCCTAGAGGGGGGGGGTTGCCCACATCTGAGGTCCTCTCCAAGGTTTCTCATAGTCAGCATTGTCGCTGGCGTCCCACTGAATGTGAATTCTCCCTGCCCACTGGGTGTGAGTTTTCCTTGCCCTTTTGTGGGTTCTTCCGAGGATGTTGTAGTCGTAATGATTTGTGCAGTCCTTTGAGACATTTGTGATTTGGGGCTATATAAATAAACATTGATTGATTGACATTGATTAATATAAATGAAAAACTTTGTGCTTTTTTTTGAAAAGCAAAGGCTACTGGATTATTAAAAAAATGTCAATATTAAAAAAAAAATTACTTTATTTGAAAAACATGTCTAAATATTTATTCTAGGCTATTTATGCAATATAAAAAAAATTGTGAAAAACTGCATTCATTATTCGGCTTCGGCCACAAATTTTCATTTCGGTGCATCCCTACTAAAATATGATCAAAGACATTTTAAAAGCATGATGACTCTTTGGCCAAATAAAAAGTCTTCATATTCAGGGTCAATACCGTTTTTGTGACTAAGCCGCATGAGGCAACGTCTCCTGTTTAGTCGGAAATCTAATGCTATGTCGCAAGAAGTACTTTTCTTTATCATTGAAGTGCTCCTCCCTGCCATTTTAAGTACTTTTCGCTGGAACTGGATTTCAGGGGGATTCAAACTTGAATACCAAAGTAGTTAGAAGAAGCTATGTAGCCCAAAAAAAAAACTGGTACATATTAAATTTGTGTGCTGCTCGACTGTGCCTAAAACAGTGGTTCTTAACCTGGGTTCGATCGAACCCTAAGGATTCGATGAGTCGGGCCTCAGGGGTACAAAACACACCCGACTCATCGTGTAAATGCAAACTTCTCCCAGCCAAGAAGAACGCAGAGTTGGAATATAATTACAACACTTTGTGTACATATTAATATAATATTTATATAATATGTAACTACAAGCTCTATTCACAGACAGAGTCCCATTGTTTTTATGAGCGGTCAAGCAAGTCAAAAGCTGGGAAAAAAACAACAATTTGTATTTTTTATTTCCATCCATCCATCCATTTGCTACCGCTTATTCCCTTTCGGGGTCGCGGGGGGCGCTGGCGCATTTATTTTATTTTATTTTTATTTGTGGCGGCCGTAATTCTTTCGTGGCGGGCCACCACAAATGAATGTGTGGGAAACCCTGTATATATATATATATATATATATATATATATATATATATATATATATATATATATATATATATATATATATATATATATATATATATATATATACAGTATATGAAATACTTGACTTTCAGTGAATTCTAGCTATATATATATATATATATAAGAAATACTTGAATTTCACTGTTCATTTATTGACACATATACACACACATAACACTCATCTACTCATTGTTGAGTTAAGGGTTGAATTGTCCATGCTTGTTCAATTTTCTGTCACTATTTTTCTAACCATGCTGAACACCCTCCCTGATGATGCATTGCTGTGTGGCATGCACAAAAGTGCTTTCATCAAATGCACTAGAGTCTGGAATCTTCCTTCTCTCCCTAGCATGGCCCAAAACCGGTCAATCTTTGCTTCCTGAGGAAGATCTTCACTTCCACGCACTTGGTAGTCCACTACTTCTTCCCGGAGGCTATCCAGGTCCAATCGCGGCTGCGGCTTGGAACTTACGAGCGTGTTTCTTCATCTTACTCGTCGTCGGCTGTATCTTCCTCGTTCTTCTGCATCGTCTCCTTGTTGTGTGCGCGGTCGTGCACTGCACTCTCTAAAAGCCGTCGATGTTATTGTCACATATGCATGTAGATGGCAGTATTGTCCTGTTTAAGAGTGTCACAACATTGCTGTTCACGGCAGACGAACTGCTTTACGGTAGACGAAAACGTGACTGCTGTTGTTGTGTGTTGTTGCCGCGCTGGGAGGCAATAATGAAACTGCCTAACAATAAACCCACATAAGAAACCAAAGACTCGCCCTCGCTGTTTATATCGTGGGAAAGTGGACGTGAAAACAGGCTGTCGACACGTCACTCATGTCCGCATGGAGCTGGAGGGGGCGTGGTTTCCAGCTCCGCCTGAATTTCGGGAGATTTTCGGGAGGTTTTCAGGAGAGGCGCTGAATTTCGGTAGTCTCCCGGAAAATCCGGGGAGGGTTGGCGAGTATGCATGCAAGTCACCTGACCGACACACTCTTCTCCTCTTTCTCACCTAAAAAAACAGACGGACTAAAAACCTTACAGCTGTTCCACTTTTTTCCTTACAGTTTCCCCCCTGACCCGACCTTCCTACCCTGTCCTTTGTGTCCATGCAGGTCTGCCCTCGTCTTCTCCTCAGTCCTTCTAACACCTTTAGTCCGACTCATAAACACCTGAGCTCGGTGGAAACTGAAACCTTTTTATGATGAAAGGCCTCCCTGCTGTCTTGGTGCTATTCTGTACTTCAAGGACCGCCAAGGACTATCTCTCCAGGCTTTTGGGTGACCTCTTCGAGCGCCCCTCTGTCCAGATGACCGGAGGATTTTCTCCGGCAAACTGCTGACTGGGCTTTTGGAAAATTCAGCCACCGTTTCCTGCATGTGTTGGTTGTAAAAAAAGCAAAGTGTGAGTGATGTTTGCTTAAGATCATCTGCAAACATTTCCCTTCCCAAATGAAACCCTTGGTGACCTAGTTAGATTAAGGACAAATGCTTGGATGTGGACCTCCGGCTCTCCCCTGACCACGGCCTCCCCAGGCTACATTTCACATCTTGTATGCAAGTGAAAATTAGAGCACGAATGTGAAAATGATTTTCACTCCGTATCGTGACTATATTCATTGCAAAATAGGTAGATGGCCCGCGCGAGCCAGACGGAGATTTATATTTGACCTTCACCAAATCCAGAGCTCATTCCTTCCCCATTTATGTCCTTGTTAGGATAATTATGTGTAAGTTATCACACAACTCTTATGCTTAAAGGCCGTTGCTATAGTTATTATCAATTGTGCTGAAGTTATACATATATATCTATTAGGGATGCACCGATTAATCGGTAACCGAATACATTCGGCCGAATATGGCAAAAAAAAGCCACATTTGGCCTTCGGTGGAATGAGTTAAAAACAAGGCCGAATAGTGGCGTGTGACGCAATTTTTTGACGCGGGATATGTTGTGTACCTGTATAAGTGTATGAGGTTACAAGCACACACTTATTGAGATTTAGTACTCTTCAGCATCTACATGCTGCCGCTAGGTGACGTCATACGCAAATACGGTATTAGCTTTCACTGCTATGCTGATGACACCCAACTCTACATGCCCCTAAAGCTGACCAACACGCCGGATCGTAGTCAGTCGGAAGCGTGTCTTAATGAAATTAAACAATGGATGTCCGCTAACTTTTATCAACTCAAAGCCAAAAAAACGGAAATGCTGATTATCGGTCCTGCTAGACACAGACCTCTATTTAATAATACAACTTTAACATTTGACAACCAAATGATAAAACAAGGTGACTCGGTAAAAAATCTGGGTATTATTTTCGACCCAACTCTCTCC
>NC_084613.1:6090725-6120725 GCF_033978795.1 Nerophis ophidion
AAAAACAGAGATTTACTGTAAGGGTTAAATAAAAAAATAATACGAAAAATTGCGCTAATTACTTTAAAACCTCTTCTCACTCCGGCACTTACCAAAGGCATGCGGTAAAAGTAAGCATGCACTAATTATTTTAAAACCTCTTCTCATTCCGGCACTTACCAAAGGCATGCAGTAAAAAGTTGAGTGTGATGTAAGGATACCATCATGAAAGGCACATTTATTTTAAAAATTGTACTTATTTTTAACATTTTAATTACTGAGACCCTTTATGGTCCCTTGAAACCCTATTGGTAATTTTTTTTTTTTAAATCCATATATTTTGTTAAGGTTTGAAAATAAAAAATATCAAAATGGCCCCTACAGGCTTTAATATTTCCATGTGCGGCCCTCGGTGGAAAAAGTTGGGACACCCCTGACTTGTCTTTTAGTAGTAAGTAAACAAACAAAGACTCCTAATTAGTAACATATTGTGTCATTTACATACCTATTATTGTCTACACATTATGAGGGACAAACTGTAAAAGATGGATTATTAATCGACTTATTCATTTACTGTTAATATCTGCTTATTTTCTCTTTTAACATGTTCTATCTGCACTTCTGTTAAAATGTAATAATCACTTATTCTTCTCTTCTTTGATATTTGACATTAGTTTTGGATGATACCCCACATTTAGCTATCGATCCAATACCAAGTAGTTACAGGATTAACAATAAAATATAATACCAAATAAACCAATTATAATATGGTTAAGAAATACTGATATAAAGGGTAGGTGTCACACTGTTTTCTGTTTGAACATGTTCTATCTACACTTCTTTTAAAATGCAATAATAATTTATTCTTCTCTTTGATACTTGACATTAGTTTTGGATGATACCACACATTTAGCTATCGATCCAATACAAAGTAGTTACAGGATCATACAATAAAATATAATACCAAATAAACCAATTATAATATGGTTAAGAAATACTGATGTAAAGGGTAGGTGTCACACTGTTTTCTGTTTGAACATGTTCTATCTACACTTCTGTTAGAATGTAATAATCACTTATTCTTTTCTTCTCTTTGATACTTGACATTAGTTTTGGATGATACCACACATTTAGCTATCGATCCAATACCAAGTAGTTACAGGATCATACAATAAAATATAATACCAAATAAACCAAAAATAATATGGTTAAGAAATACTGATATAAAGGGTAGGTGTCACGCTGTTTTCTGTTTGAACATGTTCTATCAACACTTCTGTTAAAATGCAATAATCACTAATTATTCTCTTCTTTGATACTTGACATTAGTTTTGGATGATACCACACATTTAGCTATCGATCCAATACAAAGTAGTTACAGGATCATACAATAAAATATCATACCAAATAAACCAATAATAATATGGTTAAGAAATACTGATGTAAAGGGTAGGTGTCACACTGTTTTCTGTTTGAACATGTTCTATCTACACTTCTGTTAAAATGTAATCATCACTTATTCCTCTCTTTGATACTTGACATTAGTTTTGGATGATACCACACATTTAGATATCGATCCAATACAAAGTAGTTACAGGATCATACAATAAAATATAATACCAAATAAACTAATTATAATATGGTTAATAAATACTGATGTAAAGGGTAGGTGTCACATGGTTTTCCGTTTGAACATGTTCTATCTACACTTCTTTTAAAATGTAATAATAACTTATTCTTCTCTTTGATACGTGACATTAGTTTTGGATGATACCACACATTTAGCTATCGATCCAATACCAATTAGTTACAGGATCATATAATACCAAATAAACCAATTATAATATGGTTAAGAAATACTGATGTAAAGGGTAGGTGTCACACTGTTTTCTGTTTTAAAATGTTCTATCTACACTTCTGTTCAAATGTAATAATCACTTATTCTTCTCTTTGATACTTGACATTAGTTTTGGATGATACCACACATTTAGGTATCGATGTGATACCAAGTACTTACAAAATCATACATTAGTCATATTCAAAGTCCTCATATTTACTGACTTTATAAACATAATATGAATTTTTTTTTTAAAGAAAAAAAAAAGATTGCAATCATAGTAGTACGCTCCAGCACTCGGTATCAATACAGTGGATGTCAGGTGTAGATCCACCCATGGCTTTTGTTTACATTGCGACGGCGCTGAGCTATTGTATCCTCCTACGGTGAGCAGTGAAGCATCCTCCAGTGATAATGCTACTTGTAAGAAACTCACTTTTTTTTTAGGATTAGTGATTTAGAAGTAGCTAAAACACTGTGGATGGATGTTAGCTGCTAGCTCTTCCTGTGGTTGTTTCAGTGTTGGAACTTCATCTTGACTTTTTCACGCCAACACGCGTCCATTCTCCCTTTTCTGTCTCCTGCTTGTAAGTACTCTGTGCGCGCGCGCTGCCGATCATGCTCCTCTGCTTCTAAAACCAGCAAAGGACACGACATGACATCATGCCCGGGAAGCGATACTTTTCAAACAGAGCATAGTAGCGTTTTTGATCGGTTGGTACGAGTAGCGGTGTATCGTACAACCCTGCTGTCCACATATTTCCTGATACAATGTGATTTAAGGTTTGCTTCCAGAGCAATCAGACTTTTTGGTGGCGCCACTCGGCCATGTGCTCCTCCGGGTTGCGTCACGCCTCACACTCACTTGTTAATAAGATCTTGGAATCTCATACTTAATCTCCACACGGGTCAACAATCACACCAAGCTGCAGAAATATTTGATCCTCATAAAGTCGCGCCCCCCCCCCCCCCCCTACGCCGCCTTCTAAACCTTTGAACTGGACCGCAGCCAAATATTATGCTATGACTTGATATATTAAACACTCTTTTATAAGTGACAACGCAGGTCATAAATACCATAATAAACCGAGTTATGTTCTCACAATTTATCTGCTTTTTGACTCCGGTAAAATAGTTTGTATATTTTGCGGACTATAAACCTTATAAAACTATTTTTCCTTCGCAAACGGCCGTTATGTTTTGTATCCGACAAGTAGTTTTCGTGTCACTGGCAAGAGACGCTGAAAAAGGTGTTTATTGTCAATGCTATGTCGCCATCTTGTGGACTACTTTGCTCATTGCAAGTTCTGCAGGTTGAAAATCTGCTTCCTTTTTATTGTTTTTAACCAAAAGTAAACCCTTTTTTACATTGTTTACATTGTTTTAGATACATGATGATATCACACATTTAGGTACCGTATTTCCTTGAATTGCCACTGGGGCGCTAATTATTTTAAAACCTCTTCTCACTCCTGCGCTTACCAAAGGCATGCGGTAAAAGTAAACATGCGCTAAGTATTTTAAAACCTCTTCTCACTCCGGCACTTACCAAAGGCATGCGGTAAAAGTAAGCATGCGCTAATTATTTTAAAACCTCTTCTCACTCCTGCGCTTACCAAAGGCATGCGCTAATTATTTTAAAACATCTTCTCACTCCTGCGCTTACCAAAGGCATGCGGTAAAAGTAAGCATGCGCTAATTATTTTAAAACCTCTTCTCACTCCCGCGCTTACCAAAGGCATGCGGTAAAAGTAGGCATGTGCTAATTATTTTAAAGCCTCTTCTCACTCCGGCGCTTACCAAAGGCATGCGGTAAAAGTAAGCATGCGCTAATTATTTTAAAACCTCTTCTCACTCCGGCGCTTACCAAAGGCATGCGGTAAAAGTAAGCACGCGCTAATTATTTTAAAACCTCTTCTCACTCCTGCGCTTACCAAAGGCATGCGGTAAAAGTAAGCATGCGCTAATTATTTTAAAACCTCTTCTCACTCCGGCGCTTACCAAAGGCATGCGGTAAAAGTAAGCATGCGCTAATTATTTTAAAACCTCTTCTCATTCCGGCGCTTACCAAAGGCATGCGGTAAAAGTAAGCATGCACTAATTATTTTAAAACCTCTTCTCACTCCGGCGCTTACCAAAGGCATGCGGTAAAAGTAAGCATGCGCTAAGTATTTTAAAACCTCTTCTCACTCCTGCGCTTACCAAGGGCATGCGGTAAAAGTAAGCATGCGCTAATTATATTAAAACCTCTTCTCACTCCGGCACTTACCAAAGGCATGCGGTAAAAGTAAGCATGCGGTAATTATTTTAAAACATCTTCTCATTCCTGCGCTTACCAAAGGCATGCGGTAAAAGTAAGCATGCGCTAATTACTTCAAAACCTCTTCTCACTCCGGCGCTTACCAAAAGCATGCGGTAAAAGTAAGCATGCGCTAATTATATTAAAACCTCTTCTCACTCCGGCGCTTACCAAAGGCATGCGGTAAAAGTAAGCATGCGCTAACTATTTTAAAACCTCTTCTCACTCCTGCGCTTACCAAAGGCATGCGGTAAAAGTAAGCATGCGCTAATTACTTTAAAACCTCTTCTCACTCCGGCACTTACCAAAGGCATGCGGTAAAAGTAAGCACGCGCTAATTATTTTAAAACCTCTTCTCACTCCTGCGCTTACCAAAGGCATGCGGTAAAAGTAAGCATGCGCTAATTATTTTAAAACCTCTTCTCACTCCTGCGCTTACCAAAGGCATGCGGTAAAAGTAAGCATGCGCTAATTATTTTAAAACCTCTTCTCACTCCGGCACTTACCAAAGGCATGCGGTAAAAGTAAGCATGCGCTAATTATTTTAAAACCTCTTCTCACTCCTGCACTTACCAAAGGCATGCGGTAAAAGTAAGCATGCGCTAATTATTTTAAAACCTCTTCTCACTCCTGCGCTTACCAAAGGCATGCGGTAAAAGTAGGCATGCGCTAATTATTTTAAAGCCTCTTCTCACTCCAGTGCTTACCAAAGGCATGCGGTAAAAGTAAGCATGCGCTAATTATTTTAAAACCTCTTCTCACTCCTGCGCTTACCAAAGGCATGCGGTAAAAGTAAGCATGCGCTAATTATTTTAAAACCTCTTCTCACTCCGGCGCTTACCAAAGGCATGCGGTAAAAGTAAGCATGCGCTAATTATTTTAAAACATCTTCTCATTCCGGCACTTACCAAAGGCACGCGGTAAAAGTAAGCATGCGCTAAGTATTTTAAAACCTCCTCTCATTCTGACACTTACCAAAGGCATGCAGTAAAAATTTGAGTGTGATGTAAGGATACCATCATGAAAGGCACATTTAATTTAAAAAAAACGTTATTATGGTTATTATTTTCAGCACCGAAGGCTTGGAATAACCTCCAATCGAATATTCAACTTCAAACCGTTGTTACATTAAATGAGTTTAAAGCGTCTGTGAAAGGATTGCAAGTTTTAATGTTGTAAATGCGATGTTTTATGTGTTGTTTACTGTTTTTATTGTAACCTTGATGCTGCCCTCTTGGCCAGGTCTCCCTTGGAAAAGAGATCTTTGATCTCAATGGGATTTTACCTGGTTAAATAAATGCTAAATAAAATAAAAATGGTCTTACCTTTACTTGTAAATGAAATCCATGCCAGCTCCTTCTGATCAAAAGCATCGATAACTTTTTTTATAGAAGTATTCCTTATTTTTCTTCAGTTTTAAAAGTCTCTCTCTCGCCTGACATGATTGAAAGTCCAGTTTAGAAAGCTGCTATCAGTTAGCTCGGGTGCGGGCGACAACAGAATTATCCTCGGGCAACTCCCCAGGTTGGTGGATCCCAGGACCACCAAGGAAGGACATGGCTTGAGCAGTTTGACTTTGTTTATTTTATGCAGCCGAATAGTCGCAAAAAGGATCACTGGCGCCCTCTGCCACTAGGAGGCGGGAGTCATTTAATGACTCATATTTAACAGATAAAGCTACGGTATTGTGACGGTCTCAAGCCGTCGTCTTGCGGGTTCCCAGGACCACCAAGGAAGGACATGGCTCCAGCAGTTTGACTTTGTTTATTTTATGCAGCCGAATAGTCGCAAAAAGGGTCACTAGCGCCCTCTACCACCAGGAGGCGGGAGTCATTTAATGACTCATATTTAACAGATAAAGCTACGGTATTGTGACGGTCTCAAGCCGTCGTCTTGCGGGTTCCCAGGACCACCAAGGAAGGACATGGCTTGAGCAGTTTGACTTTGTTTATTTTATGCAGCCGAATAGTCGCAAAAAGGATCACTAGCGCCCTCTACCACCAGGAGGCGGGAGTCATTTAATGACTCATATTCATCAGATGCAGCTACGGTATTGTGACGGTCTCAAGCCGTCGTCTTGCGGGTTCCCAGGACCACCAAGGAAGGACATGGCTTGAGCAGTTTGACTTTGTTTATTTTATGCAGCCGAATAGTCGCAAAAAGGATCACTAGCGCCCTCTACCACCAGGAGGCGGGAGTCATTTAATGACTCATATTCATCAGATGCAGCTATGGTATTGTGACGGTCTCAAGCCGTCGTCTTGCGGGTTCCCAGGACCACCAAGGAAGGACATGGCTTGAGCAGTTTGACTTTGTTTATTTTATGCAGCCGAATAGTCGCAAAAAGGATCACTAGCGCCCTCTACCACCAGGAGGCGGGAGTCATTTAATGACTCATATCTAACAGATGCAGCTACGGTATTGTGACGGTCTCAAGCCCTCGTCTTGCGGGTTCCCAGGACCACCAAGGAAGGACATGGCTTGAGCAGTTTGACTTTGTTTATTTTTCTATAAAACCTCCGTCCAGGTCGCTTTTCCGCTCGCTCGCCGCCATCTTGGGCAGGGCACGCTGCCTCTCTGTCGGACCGTCTGCTCCACAGGTATATTAATAAAACATAGCTGCTTACTGTTCTTTTTTAGCATATTCAATAGCTTGGACCTTAAATCCTACTGAATAGCTCTTAATCTTCTTCCCTTTATGCGATTTCGAATTATTGAAATCAGCCTCCTCCATTTTGAAAATGATGACAGGTGAAGTGTCACTCGTGACGTGACGAGTTTGACCCGGTGGAAATTCCAGGCAGGCGCATAATATATGCCTGGCGTCAATTCCAGGAAATAATGTATTTACAGGATCATACATTCGTCATATTCAAAGTCCTCATGTGTCCAGGGACGTATTTACTGACTTTATAAACATAATATATTTTTTTTTTTAAAGGAAAAAAGATTTTGTGATGCTTAAGAATATCGATAGTATTATTGACTAGATCAATCAATGTTTATTTATATAGCCCTAAATCACAAATGTCTCAAAGGACTGTACAAACCACTACGACTACGACATCCTCGGAAGAACCCACATAAGGGCAAGGAAAACTCACACCCAGTGGGACGCCAGTGACAATGATGACTATGAGAAACCTTGGGGAGGACCTCAAATCTGGGCAATCGCCTTTTTTTTTTCTTTTCTTGTCTTTCACTCTAAATTTCCTCATCCACAAATCTTTCATCTTCGCTCAAATTAATGGGGAAATTGTCGCTTCCTCGGTCCGAATCGCTCTCGCTGCTGGTGGCCATGATTGTAAACAATGTTCAGATGTGAGGAGCTCCACAACCCGTGACGTCACGCGCACATCGTCTGCTACTTCCGGTACAGGCAAGGCTTTTTTTATTAGCGACCAAAAGTTGCAAACTTTATCGTGGATGTTCTCTACTAAATCCTTTCAGCAAAAATATGGCAATATGGCGAAATGATCAAGTATGACACAGAAAATGGACCTGCTATCCCCGTTTAAATAAGAACATCTCATTTCAGTAGGCCTTTAAAGTATTATTTACAGTGTGTTTAAAAGTATTATTTACAATGTGTTAAAAGTATTATTTACATTGTGTTTAAAAGTATTTACAATGTGTTTAAAAGTATTTACAATGTGTTTAAAAGTATTTACAATGTGTTTAAAAGTATTATTTACAATGTGTTTAGAAATATTATTTACAATGTATTTATTATTTACAATGTGTTAAAAGTATTATTTACAAGGTGTTAAAAGTATTATTTACAATGTGTTAAAAGTATTATTTACATTGTGTTTAAAAGTATTTACAATGTGTTTAAAAGTATTTACAATGTGTTTAAAAGTATTTACAATGTGTTTAAAAGTATTATTTACAATGTGTTTAGAAATATTATTTACAATGTATTTATTATTTACAATGTGTTAAAAGTATTATTTACAAGGTGTTAAAAGTATTATTTACAATGTGTTAAAAGTATTATTTACATTGTGTTTAAAAGTATTTACAATGTGTTTAA
This sequence comes from Nerophis ophidion, assembly GCF_033978795.1. Lineage (NCBI taxonomy): Eukaryota > Metazoa > Chordata > Actinopteri > Syngnathiformes > Syngnathidae > Nerophis > Nerophis ophidion. Next base: position 6,098,877 of record NC_084613.1, read on the forward strand.
AAGTATTTACAATGTGTTTAAAGTATTATTTACAATGTTTAAAAATAGTATTTACAATGTATTTATTATTTACAATGTGTTAAAGGTGTATTTAGAAAGTGTTTCAAAGTATTATTTACAGTGTGTTTAAAAGTATTATTTACAATGTGTTAAAAGTATTATTTACATTGTGTTTAAAAGTATTTACAATGTGTTTAAAAGTATTTACAATGTGTTTAAAAGTATTTACAATGTGTTTAAAAGTATTATTTACAATGTGTTTGGAAATATTATTTACAATGTATTTATTATTTACAATGTGTTAAAAGTATTATTTACAAGGTGTTAAAAGTATTATTTACAATGTGTTAAAAGTATTATTTACATTGTGTTTAAAAGTATTTACAATGTGTTTAAAAGTATTTACAATGTGTTTAAAGTATTATTTACAATGTTTAAAAATAGTATTTACAATGTATTTATTATTTACAATGTGTTAAAGGTGTATTTAGAAAGTGTTTCAAAGTATTATTTACAATGTGTTTAATAGTATTATTTAGAAAGTGTTTCAAAGTATTATTTACAGTGTGTATAAAAGTGTTATTTATAAAGAGTCAGGGGGAAGAAGGAGTAGTTGGCTACACTTTGGACATGACTGCGATTAAGTGTTACAAATGGGTCATTAAACAGTTTGCGTATCAAGTGACTGTTGAACACTGCGCAGGTTTACTGTTGTTTTGTGCACCTAAAGTGCAAGGTGCAGCAATTTTTGGTCACGTGACTCATCCTTGGGATTTATTTACCCAATCAGGACTTTGAATCCACCATTCTGTGTTTATGTCCCTAACATAAAGAGTAAGACTGACGAGTGGCATGATGTGCCTGCAGGTCCCTAACATAAAGAGTAAGACTGATGAGTGGCATGATGTGCCTGCAGGTCCCTAACATAAAGAGTAAGACTTATGAGGGTCATGATGTGCCTGCAGGTCCCTAACATAAAGAGTAAGACTTATGAGGGTCATGATGTGCCTGCAGGTCCCTAACATAAAGAGTAAGACTTATGAGGGTCATGATGTGCCTGCAGGTCCCTAACATAAAGAGTAAGACTTATGAGTGTCATGATGTGCTTGCAGGTCCCTAACATAAAGAGTAAGACTTATGAGGGTCATGATGTGCCTGCAGGTCCCTAACATAAAGAGTAAGACTTATGAGGGTCATGATGTGCCTGCAGGTCCCTAACATAAAGAGTAAGACTGACGAGTGGCATGATGTGCCTGCAGGTCCCTAACATAAAGAGTAAGAGTGATTAGTGGCATGATGTGCCTGCAGGTCCCTAACATAAAGAGTAAGACTGACGAGTGGCATGATGTGCCTGCAGGTCCCTAACATAAAGAGTAAGACTGATGAGTGGCATGATGTGCCTGCAGGTCCCCAACATAAAGAGTAAGACTGACGAGTGGCATGATGTGCCTGCAGGTCCCTAACATAAAGAGTAAGACGATATGCCTGCAGGTCCCTAACATAAAGAGTAAGACTTATGAGGGTCATGATGTGCCTGCAGGTCCCTAACATAAAGAGTAAGACTTATGAGTGGCATGATGTGCCTGCAGGTCCCCAACATAAAGAGTAAGACTGACGAGTGGCATGATGTGCCTGCAGGTCCCTAACATAAAGAGTAAGACGATATGCCTGCAGGTCCCTAACATAAAGAGTAAGACTGACGAGTGGCATGATGTGCCTGCAGGTCCCTAACATAAAGAGTAAGACTTATGAGGGTCATGATGTGCCTGCAGGTCCCTAACATAAAGAGTAAGACTTATGAGTGGCATGATGTGCCTGCAGGTCCCTAACATAAAGAGTAAGAGTGACGAGTGGCATGATGTGCCTGCAGGTCCCTAACATAAAGAGTAAGAGTGATGAGTGGCATGATGTGCCTGCAGGTCCCTAACATAAAGAGTAAGACGATGTACCTGCAGGTCCCTAACATAAAGAGTAAGACGATGTACCTGCAGGTCCCTAACATAAAGAGTAAGAGTGACGAGAGTCATGATGTGCCTGCAGGTCCCTAACATAAAGAGTAAGACTGACGAGTGGCATGATGTGCCTGCAGGTCCCTAACATAAAGAGTAAGACTGACGAGTGGCATGATGTGCCTGCAGGTCCCTAACATAAAGAGTAAGAGTGATTAGTGGCATGATGTGCCTGCAGGTCCCTAACATAAAGAGTAAGACTGACGAGTGGCATGATGTGCCTGCAGGTCCCTAACATAAAGAGTAAGACTGATGAGTGGCATGATGTGCCTGCAGGTCCCCAACATAAAGAGTAAGACTGACGAGTGGCATGATGTGCCTGCAGGTCCCTAACATAAAGAGTAAGACGATATGCCTGCAGGTCCCTAACATAAAGAGTAAGACTTATGAGGGTCATGATGTGCCTGCAGGTCCCTAACATAAAGAGTAAGACTTATGAGTGGCATGATGTGCCTGCAGGTCCCCAACATAAAGAGTAAGACTGACGAGTGGCATGATGTGCCTGCAGGTCCCTAACATAAAGAGTAAGACGATATGCCTGCAGGTCCCTAACATAAAGAGTAAGACTGACGAGTGGCATGATGTGCCTGCAGGTCCCTAACATAAAGAGTAAGACTTATGAGGGTCATGATGTGCCTGCAGGTCCCTAACATAAAGAGTAAGACTTATGAGTGGCATGATGTGCCTGCAGGTCCCTAACATAAAGAGTAAGAGTGACGAGTGGCATGATGTGCCTGCAGGTCCCTAACATAAAGAGTAAGAGTGATGAGTGGCATGATGTGCCTGCAGGTCCCTAACATAAAGAGTAAGACGATGTACCTGCAGGTCCCTAACATAAAGAGTAAGACGATGTACCTGCAGGTCCCTAACATAAAGAGTAAGAGTGACGAGAGTCATGATGTGCCTGCAGGTCCCTAACATAAAGAGTAAGACTGACGAGTGGCATGATGTGCCTGCAGGTCCCTAACATAAAGAGTAAGACGATGTACCTGCAGGTCCCTAACATAAAGAGTAAGACTTATGAGGGTCATGATGTGCCTGCAGGTCCCTAACATAAAGAGTAAGAGTGACGAGTGGCATGATGTGCCTGCAGGTCCCTAACATAAAGAGTAAGACGATGTACCTGCAGGTCCCTAACATAAAGAGTAAGACTTATGAGGGTCATGATGTGCCTGCAGGTCCCTAACATAAAGAGTAAGAGTGACGAGTGGCATGATGTGCCTGCAGGTCCCTAACATAAAGAGTAAGACTTATGAGGGTCATGATGTGCCTGCAGGTCCCTAACATAAAGAGTAAGAGTGATGAGGGTCATGATGTGCCTGCAGGTCCCTAACATAAAGAGTAAGACTTATGAGGGTCATGATGTGCCTGCAGGTCCCTAACATAAAGAGTAAGACTGACGAGGGTCATGATGTGCCTGCAGGTCCCTAACATAAAGAGTAAGACTGATGAGGGTCATGATGTGCCTGCAGGTCCCTGGGCCCCATGTACTTCACCTACGGCATCGTCTTCTCCTGCGGCTGCTCCTTCGCCTACCAGCCCAGCCTGGTGATCCTGGGCCACTACTTCAAGAAGCGCCTGGGCCTGGTGAACGGCATGGTGACGGCCGGCAGCAGCATCTTCACCATCACTCTGCCCTATGTGCTGTCCTTGCTGCTGGGCCGGCTGGGCCTGCAGAACACCATGCGGGTCCTCTGCATCCTCATGTTCGTGCTCATGCTGGCCGGCCTCACCTACAGACCCCTGCTGCCCGCCAAGCCCAGGACCGCCCGGGGCTTTTGTCCGCCCATCAGCCAGGTCTTCAACGTCAACATTTGGAAGTCTGTGGGGTATCGGATCTGGGCTTTTGGCATCCCCGCTGCTCTTTACGGCTACTTTGTGCCCTATGTTCATCTGGTGAGTTTCATCTTCTACAGTCCTGCTCAAGAGTATACGGGCAGCAATGTTAATATTTGGCAAGTTTGCCTGCAATAAGGCGCTTTTGGTAGCCATCCACAAGCTTCTGTTTACATTTTTCACCACAAAACTGCTGCAGTTCAGCTAAATGTGTTGCTTTTCTGACATGGACTTGTTTCTTCAGCATTGTCCACACCTTTAAGTCAGGACTTTGGGAAGGCCATTCTAAAAACTTCATTCTAGCCTGATTCCTTTACCACTTTTGACCTGTGTTTGAGGTCAATCAATCCATGTTTATTTATATAGCACTAAAACACAAGTGTCTCAAAGGGCTGCACAAGCCACAATGACCTCCGTGGTCCAGTCCATAGTGGATCTAACATAATATGAGTCCAGTCCATAGTGGAGCTAACATAATATGAGAGTCCAGTCCATAGTGGATCTAACATAATATGAGAGTCCATTCCATAGTGGAGCTAACATAATAGTGTGAGAGTCCAGTCCATTGTGGATCTAACATAATAGTGTGAGAGTCCAGTCCATAGTGGAGCTAACATAATAGTGAGAGTCTAGTCCATAGTGGATCTAACATAATAGTGAGAGTCCAGTCCATAGTGGATCTAATATAATAGTGTGAGAGTCCAGTCCATAGTGGATCTAACATAATAGTGAGAGTCCAGTCCATAGTGGATCTAACATAATAGTGTGAGAGTCTAGTCCATAGTGGATCTAACATAATAGTGTGAGAGTCCAGTCCATAGTGGAGCTAACATAATAGTGTGAGAGTCCAGTCCATAGTGGATCTAACATAATAGTGTGAGAGTCCAGTCCATAGTGGAGCTAACATAATAGTGAGAGTCCAGTCCATAGTGGATCTAACATAATAGTGTGAGAGTCCAGTCCATAGTGGAGCTAACATAATATGAGAGTCCAGTCCATAGTGGATCTAACATAATAGTGTGAGAGTTCAGTCCATAGTGGATCTAACATAATAGTATGAGAGTCCAGTCCATAGTGGATCTAACATAATAGTGTGAGAGTCCAGTCCATAGTGGAGCTAACATAATAGTGTGAGAGTCCAGTCCGTAGTGGATCTAACATAATAGTGTGGGAGTCCAGTCCATAGTGGATCTAACATAATAGTGAGAGTCCAGTCCATGGTGGAGCTAACATAAAAGTGTGAGAGTCCAGTCCATAGTGGATCTAACGTAATAGTGTGAGAGTCCAGTCCTTAGTGGATCTAACATAATAGTGTGAGAGTCCAGTCCATAGTGGATCTAACATAATAGTGTGAGAGTCCAGTCCATAGTGGATCTAACATAAGAGTTTGAGAGTCCAGTCCATAGTGGATCTAACATAATAGTGTGAGAGTCCAGTCCATAGTGGATCTAACATAACAGTGTGAGAGTCCAGTCCATAGTGGATCTAACATAATAGTGAGAGTCCAGTCCATAGTGGATCTAACATAATAGTGAGAGTCCAATCCATAGTGGATCTAACAAAGTGAGAGTCCAGTCCATAGTGGATCTAACATAATAGTGTGAGAGTCCAGTCCATAGTGGATCTAACATAATAGTGTGAGAGTCCAGTCCATAGTGACGTGACGAGTTTGACCCGGCGGAAATTCTAGACATGCGCTAATAAAAATAATATTTTGCGAAACGAGTTTGACCCGGCAGTAATTCTAGTCAGGCGCATACTATATACCCGGCGGCAATTCAAGGAAATACGGTAACCTAGATATTGGCTTTCACTATGTAAAAGCGCTTTGAGTCACTAGAGAAAAGCGCTATATAAATATAATTCACTTCACGTCAGTCATTTGGGCAACAAGATGCTAACAATGCTTGGATGTGGTTTGGCCCAGCAGATGAAGTGTTTGGTTTGGATGTTGTGGGTCACAGATCATCCTCTCCTAGGGATCCCGGCCCGTGTTTTTCTAACACGTCTCCAGTATCTGCTCGTCAGACTGGATTCCAACAGGGGCCACCCTGGTGTTTGTGACAGAAAACAATAGGAGCACGAAGACGGATGAAAGGTGTCGAGTAGCACAGGGTTCTGTTTCCCTAGTCCAACACCACCACCGGACCCTGGAAACAACACGTTCTAGTCTTGTGCAGGATTGCCAGAATAACTACACTGATGCATGCCTTTCAAAGAGCCATTTAAGACCCGTGTCACAAAGCCAAGAAGACAATAGGACACGCTATTATTCTCTAGAATGACTGCCGGCGGTTACCTAGATAATAAGTATTAGGGCTTGCTATGAAGCCATTGGCTTTGTCGCATTCTAGAACATTTCCGATCCACTTGTCAGTCCAGTATCATGTCGTGTGTGGCTTCCGAAGCAACACAAACACGACTGCAAAGCATACCGGGTGACACAGAGTACACTAATGGTTGTGATATAAACAATTTTAACACTCTTAGTAATATGCACCACGCCGTGAAGCCACACCAAACCAAACACATTTCGGGAGAACATCCTCCCAGCGACACAACATAAACGCAACACAACAAATACCCAGAATCCTTTGTATCCGTGACAGGTCCTGACTATTTTATACACCCCGCTATTTTTATACAATATATTCAGGTATTGTCACGGATACAAAGGATTCTGGGTATTTGTCGTGTTGCGTTTATGTTGTGTTACTGCAGGGGTAGGGAACCTACGGCTCTAGAGCCAGATGACTGCACCTGGCTCTCAGGTACATTTTAGCTGACATTTCGTAACATGATAAATAACGAATAAATCCGCTGGCAATCACAGTGTCAAAAACAACGTTCAAAATATAAAACATTCTCATGCATTTTCATCCATCCATCCGTCCGGTTTGTGCCGCACCTGTTCAAGAAGTCGCATTCATGGTAAGAAGTATTTTATTTATTATTAGTTAGCCCCCCGCGACCCCGAAAGGGAAGAAGCGGTAGAAAATGGATGGATGGGATGGATAGCTTTAGAATAACAATGTTATTAAAAAGAATAAGAGACTTATTATACTCTAAAAATGTTGGTCTTTCTTAAAAATGCACGCGTATTGTTGTATTCAGTGTTAAAAAAAAGAGAAAAAAAAGTTGTATGTCTCTCACGGAAGTGAATTGTGAATTATATTTATATAGCGCTTTTTCTCTAGTGACTCAAAGCGCTTTTACATAGTGAAACCCAATATCTAAGTTACATTCAAAGCAGTGTGGGTGGCACTGGGAGCAGGTGGGTCAAGTGCCTTGCCCAAGGACACAACGGCAGTGACTAGGATGGCGGAAGCGGGAATCGAACCTGCAACCCTCAAGTCTACCAACCGAGCTAACCCGAAATACTTTTAAAAATATTTGGCTTGTATGGCTCTCTCAGCCAAAAAGGTTCCCGACCCCCTGTGTTACTGTGAGGATGTTCTCCCGAAATGTGTTTGTCAATCTTGTTTGGTGTGGCTTCACAGCGTGGTGCATATTAGTAAATGTTAAAGTTGTTTATATCCCAACCATCAGTATGCCTTTCAATCTTGTACGTGTGATTGCAGAAGCTGCACACATGTTGCCGGACTAACAATTGGTTCGTACATGTTTTTGAAGGTGACTAAGGCAATGGCTTCACAGCACGCCCAAATTCTTGTCATCAGGATAAACGCTATTGGATAGTCCTGAGAACGTTAGCGGCTCCAATTGTCTTCATTATTCTGTGAAACAGGTTTAAATAGTTCTGTGAGTGGTAAAGGCGGCCGACCTCTGATGTATTTCAGCGGGCGGGTGCGGTTCTTAAAAAAGGGTTGGTTCGGGTGGACGGCGGGTGGATGACGACTTTGGTGATGCGGTTGCGGATTATATAATTGCCTATCTGTGCATCTCTAATGTCTGGACTACAGGCAGGCCTGTCTAGTACCTGTATTCTTTTACTACGCTGTTGTAAAACCTGGCTTGGCATTGTCTTGCTGAAATAAGCAGGGGCGTCCATGATAACATATGTTGCTCCAAAACCTGTATGTACCTTTCAGCATTAATGGTGCCTTCACAGATGTGTAAGTTACCCATGCCTTGGGTACTAATACACCCCCATACCATCACACATGCTGACTATAACACTTTCACCCTAGAACAGTCCGGATGCGTCTTTTCCTCGAATACTTGAAAGTTATTTCAGCTCGGTGGTTAACTTTCCTGGGTGGTTCTGGGTTTGATTCTCAGCTCGCACCGCTCCAGTAACCACTTTCTGTCCCCCCCACGTCTTTCCACTTGCGGCAGGTCCCGATCCTGCAGACCGTGTGTATGTTTACATGTATCCTGAGAGTTTCCGTTACTACTACTTACTTTTTGCTTTGTGCTCCACAGATGAAGCACGTCGTGGAGCGCTTCGGAGAAGATTCCAACAAAGAAGTCCTGCTCATGTGCATCGGCATCACGTCTGGTGTGGGCCGTCTCATCTTTGGCCGGGCCGCGGACTACATCCAGGGGGTCAACAAGGTTTACCTGCAGGTGCGTGCCCAGTTCCACGATGAATGACATGGTACAATAATACACTGTCAATCAAACTTTATTTATGCAGCACATCCGCAGCCGCTTCTAAATCACTAATCCTGGTCTCCATGGCGACAAATAAAATGAGTTTCTTACCAGTTTCATATTATTGTCATTTAGTCCTTAAATAAAATGTTGAACATACTAGAAAACTAGTCTTTTAGTAGTAAGTAAACAAAGACTCCTAATGTAGTCTGCAGTAACATATTGTGTCTTTTGTCACTACAAGACCACATAAACCTAGACCCAAGATACTGACTACAAGACCGAATTAACTTAGACCTAAGGTTCTGATTACAAGACCACATAAACCTAGACCCAAGATACTGACTACAAGACCACATTAACCTAGACCCGAGGTGCTGACTACAAGACCACATAAACCTAGGGTCGAGGTATTGACTACAAGACCACATAAACCTAGACCCTAGGTACTGACTACAAGACCACATAAACCTAGACCCGAGGTACTGACTACAAGACCACATAAACCTAGGGTCGAGGTATTGACTACAAGACCACATAAACCTAGACCCGAGGTACTGACTACAAGACCACATAAACCTAGACACTAGATACAGACTAGAAGACCACATAAACCTAGACCCGAGGTACTGACTACAAGACCACATAAACCTAGACCCGAGGTGCTGACTACAAGACCACATACTGTAAACCTAGGGTCTATGTATTGACTACAAGACCACATAAACCTAGACACTAGATACAGACTACAAGCCCACATAAACCTAGACCTGAGGTACTGACTACAAGACCACATAAATCTAGTCCCGAGGTACTGACTACAAGACCACATAAATCTAGACACGAGGTAGTGACTACAAGACCACATAAACCTAGACACTAGATACAGACTACAAGACCACATAAACCCACACCCAAGTTACTGACTACAAGACCACATTAACCTAGACTTGAGGTACTGACTACAAGACCACATGAACCGAGACCCGAGGTACTGACAACAAGACCACATAAACTTAGACCTGAGGTACTGACTACAAGACCACATAAACCTAGACCCAAGGTACTGACTACAAGACTACATAAACCTCCACCCAAGGTACTGACAACAAGACCACATAAACCTAGACCTGAGGTACTGACTACAAGACCATATAAACCTAGACCCGAGGTACTGACTACAAGACCACATACTGTAAACCTAGGGAATAGGTATTGACTACAAGACCATATAAACCTAAACACTAGATACAGACTGCAAAACCACATAAACTTAGACCCGAAGTACTGACTACAAGACCACATAAACCTAGACCCGAGGTAATGACTACAAGACCACATAAATCTAGACCCGAGATACTGACTACAAGACCACATAAACCTAGACCCGAGGTACTGACTACAAGACCACATAAACCTAGACCCTTGGTACTGACTACAAGACCACATAAACCTAGACCCGAGCTAATGACTACAAGACCACATAAACCTAGACCTGAGGTACTGACTACAAGACCACATAAATCTAAACCAGAGGTAATGACTACAAGACCACATAAACCTAGACCCGAGGTATTGACTACAAGACCACATAAACCTAGACCTGAGGTACTGACTACAGGACCACATAAACCTAGACCCGAGGTAATGACTACAAGACCACATAAACCTAGACCTAAGGTACTGACTACAAGACATATGTATACAGTATGACCACATACTGTAAACCGAGGGTCTAGGTATTGACTACAAGACCATATAAACCTAGATACAGACTACAAGACCACATAAACCTAGACCCAAGTTACTGACTACAAGATCACATGAACCGAGACCCGAGGTACTGACAACAAGACCACATAAACCTAGACCTGAGGTACTGACTACAAGACCACATAAACCTAGACCCAAGGTACTGACTACAAGACCACATAAACCTCCACCCAAGGTACTGACAACAAGACCACATAAACCTAGATCCTGAGGTATGACTACAAGACCATATAAACCTAGACCCGAGGTACTGACTACAAGACCACATACTGTAAACCTAGGGAATAGGTATTGACTACAAGACCATATAAACCTAAACACTAGATACAGACTGCAAAACCACATAAACTTAGACCCGAAGTACTGACTACAAGACCACATAAACCTAGACCCGAGGTAATGACTACAAGACCACATAAATCTAGACCCGAGATACTGACTACAAGACCACATAAACCTAGACCCGAGGTACTGACTACAAGACCACATAAACCTAGACCCTTGGTACTGACTACAAGACCACATAAACCTAGACCCGAGCTAATGACTACAAGACCACATAAACCTAGACCTGAGGTACTGACTACAAGACCACATAAATCTAAACCAGAGGTAATGACTACAAGACCACATAAACCTAGACCCGAGGTACTGACTACAAGACCACATAAACCTAGACCTGAGGTACTGACTACAGGACCACATAAACCTAGACCCGAGGTAATGACTACAAGACCACATAAACCTAGACCTAAGGTACTGACTACAAGACATATGTATACAGTATGACCACATACTGTAAACCGAGGGTCTAGGTATTGACTACAAGACCATATAAACCTAGATACAGACTACAAGACCACATAAACCTAGACCCAAGTTACTGACTACAAGATCACATGAACCGAGACCCGAGGTACTGACAACAAGACCACATAAACCTAGACCTGAGGTACTGACTACAAGACCACATAAACCTAGACCCAAGGTACTGACTACAAGACCACATAAACCTCCACCCAAGGTACTGACAACAAGACCACATAAACCTAGATCCTGAGGTATGACTACAAGACCACATAAACCTAGACCCGAGGTACTGACTACAAGACCACATACTGTAAACCTAGGGAATAGGTATTGACTACAAGACCATATAAACCTAAACACTAGATACAGACTGCAAAACCACATAAACTTAGACCCGAAGTACTGACTACAAGACCACATAAACCTAGACCCGAGGTACTGACTACAAGACCACATAAACCTAGACCCGAGGTACTGACAACAAGACCACATTAACCTAGGCCCAAGATACTGACTACAAGACCACATAAACCTAGACCTAAGGTACTGACTACAAGACATATGTATACAGTATGACCACATACTGTAAACCGAGGGTCTAGGTATTGACTACAAGACCATATAAACCTAGACACTAGATACAGACTACAAGACCACATAAACCTAGACCCAAGTTACTGACTACAAGACCACATGAACCGAGACCCGAGGTACTGACTGCAAGACCACATAAACCTAGACATGAGGTAGTGACTACAAGACCACATAAACCTAGACCCAAGGTACTGACTACAAGACCACATAAACCTCCACCCAAGGTACTGACAACAAGACCACATAAACCTTGATCCTGAGGTATGACTACAAGGCCACATAAACCTAGACCCGAGGTACTGACTACAAGACCACATACTGTAAACCTAGCGTCTAGGTATTGACTACAACACCATATAAACTTAGACACTAGATACAGACTACAAAACCACATAAACCTAGACCCGAGGTACTGACTACAAGACCACATAATCCAAGACCCGAGGTATTGACTACAAGACCACATACTGTAAACCTACGGACTAGGTATTGACTACAAGACCATATAAACCTAGACACTAGATACAGACTACAAGACCACATAAATCTAGGGTCTAGGTATTGACTACAAGACCATATAAACCTACACACTAGATTCAGACTATAAGACCACGTAAACCTAGTACGAGGTACTGACCACAAGACCACATAAACCTAGACCTGAGGTACTGACAACAAGGCCACATAAACCTAGACCTGAGGTACTGACTACAAGACCACATAAACCTAGACCTGAGGTACTGACTACAAGACCACATAAACCTAGACCCGAGGTACTGACTACAAGACCACATACTGTAAACCTAGGGTCTAGGTATTGACTACAAGACCACATAAACCTAGACACTAGATACTGACTACAAGACCACATTAACCTAGACTTGAGGTAATGACTACAAGACCACATAAACCTAGACCCGAGGTACTGACTACAAGACCACATACTGTAAACCTAGGGTCTAGGTATTGACTACAAGACCACATAAACCTAGACACTAGATACTGACTACAAGACCACATTAACCTAGACTTGAGGTAATGACTACAAGACCACATAAATCTAGACCCGACGTACTGGCTACAAGACCACATAAACCTAGACCCTAGGTACTGACTACAAGACCACATTAACCTAGACCCGAGATACTGACTACAAGACCACATAAACCTACACACTAGATACAGACTATAAGACCACGTAAACCTAGACACTAGGTACTGACTACAAGACCACATAAACCTAGACCTGAGGTACTGACAACAAGACCACATAAACCTAGACCTGAGGTACTGACTACAAGTCCACATAAACCTAGATACTAGATACAGACTACAAGCCCACATTAACCTAGACCCGAGGTACTGACTACAAGACCACATAAACCTAGACCTGAGGTACTGACTACAAGACCACATAAACCTAGACCCGAGGTACTGACTACAAGACCACATAATCTATAGTCCAGCCACTTAATCCATTTTTGGGGGGGTTGTGGGGATTATTATGATGCGTTCAAGAGTCTTACGGTCTGAGGGAAGAAGCTGTTACACAACCTGGAGGTTCTGCTACGGAGGCTGCGGAACCTCTGACTAAAATGAACCTCTGACTAAAATGAACCTCTGACTAAAATGAACCTCTGACTAAAATGAACCTCTGACTAAAATGAACCTCTGACTAAAATGAACCTCTGACTAAAATGAACCTCCGACTAAAATGAACCTCTGACTAAAATGAACCTCTGACTAAAATGAACCTCTGACTAAAATGAACCTCTGACTAAAATGAACCTCTGACTAAAATGAACCTCTGACTAAAATGAACCTCTGACTAAAATGAACCTCTGACTAAAATGAACCTCTGACTAAAATGAACCTCTGACTAAAATGAACCTCTGACTAAAATGAACCTCCGACTAAAATGAACCTCCGACTAAAATGAACCTCCGACTAAAATGAACCTCCGACTAAAATGAACCTCCGACTAAAATGAACCTCCGACTAAAATGAACCTCTGACTAAAATGAACCTCTGACTAAAATGAACCTCTGACTAAAATGAACCTCTGACTAAAATGAACCTCTGACTAAAATGAACCTCTGACTAAAATGAACCTCTGATTAAAATGAACCTCTGACTAAAATGAACCTCTGACTAAAATGAACCTCTGACTAAAATGAACCTATGACTAAAATGAACCTCTGACTAAAATGAACCTCTGACTAAAATGAACCTCTGACTAAAATGAACCTCCGACTAAAATGAACCTCCGACTAAAATGAACCTCCGACTAAAATGAACCTCCGACTAAAATGAACCTCCGACTAAAATGAACCTCCGACTAAAATGAACCTCCGACTAAAATGAACCTCCGACTAAAATGAACCTCCGACTAAAATGAACCTCCGACTAAAATGAACCTCCGACTAAAATGAACCTCCGACTAAAATGAACCTCCGACTAAAATGAACCTCCGACTAAAATGAACCTCTGACTAAAATGAACCTCTGACTAAAATGAACCTCCGACTAAAATGAACCTCCGATTAAAATGAACCTCCGACTAAAATGAACCTCCGACTAAAATGAACCTCCGACTAAAATGAACCTCCGACTAAAATGAACCTCCGACTAAAATGAACCTCTGACTAAAATGAACCTCTGACTAAAATGAACCTCTGACTAAAATGAACCTCCGACTAAAATGAACCTCCGACTAAAATGAACCTCCGACTAAAATGAACCTCCGACTAAAATGAACCTCCGACTAAAATGAACCTCCGACTAAAATGAACCTCTGACTAAAATGAACCTCTGACTAAAATGAACCTCTGACTAAAATGAACCTCCGACTAAAATGAACCTCCGACTAAAATGAACCTCTGACTAAAATGAACCTCTGACTAAAATGAACCTCCGACTAAAATGAACCTCCGATTAAAATGAACCTCCGACTAAAATGAACCTCTGACTAAAATGAACCTCCGATTAAAATGAACCTCTGACTAAAATGAACCTCCGATTAAAATGAACCTCCGACTAAAATGAACCTCCGACTAAAATTAACCTCCGACTAAAATTAACCTCCGACTAAAATGAACCTCTGACTAAAATGAACCTCTGACTAAAATGAACCTCTGACTAAAATGAACCTCTGACTAAAATGAACCTCCGACTAAAATGAACCTCCGACTAAAATGAACCTCCGACTAAAATGAACCTCCGACTAAAATGAACCTCCGACTAAAATGAACCTCCGACTAAAATGAACCTCTGACTAAAATGAACCTCTGACTAAAATGAACCTCCGACTAAAATGAACCTCTGACTAAAATGAACGTCTGACTAAAATGAACCTCTGACTAAAATGAACCTCTGACTAAAATGAACCTCTGACTAAAATGAACCTCTGACTAAAATGAACCTCTGACTAAAATGAACCTCTGACTAAAATGAACCTCCGACTAAAATGAACCTCCGACTAAAATGAACCTCCGACTAAAATGAACCTCCGACTAAAATGAACCTCCGACTAAAATGAACCTCCGACTAAAATGAACCTCCGACTAAAATGAACCTCTGATTAAAATGAACCTCCGACTAAAATGAACCTCCGACTAAAATGAACCTCCGACTAAAATGAACCTCCGACTAAAATGAACCTCCGACTAAAATGAACCTCTGACTAAAATGAACCTCTGACTAAAATGAACCTCTGACTAAAATGAACCTCCGACTAAAATGAACCTCCGACTAAAATGAACCTCCGACTAAAATGAACCTCCGACTAAAATGAACCTCCGACTAAAATGAACCTCCGACTAAAATGAACCTCTGACTAAAATGAACCTCTGACTAAAATGAACCTCTGACTAAAATGAACCTCCGACTAAAATGAACCTCCGACTAAAATGAACCTCTGACTAAAATGAACCTCTGACTAAAATGAACCTCCGACTAAAATGAACCTCCGATTAAAATGAACCTCCGACTAAAATGAACCTCTGACTAAAATGAACCTCCGACTAAAATGAACCTCCGACTAAAATGAACCTCCGACTAAAATGAACCTCCGACTAAAATGAACCTCCGACTAAAATGAACCTCCGACTAAAATGAACCTCCGACTAAAATGAACCTCCGACTAAAATGAACCTCCGACTAAAATGAACCTCCGACTAAAATGAACCTCCGACTAAAATGAACCTCCGACTAAAATGAACCTCCGATTAAAATGAACCTCTGACTAAAATGAACCTCTGACTAAAATGAACCTCTGACTAAAATGAACCTCTGACTAAAATGAACCTCCGATTAAAATGAACCTCCGACTAAAATGAACCTCTGACTAAAATGAACCTCCGACTAAAATTAACCTCCGACTAAAATGAACCTCTGACTAAAATGAACCTCTGACTAAAATGAACCTCTGACTAAAATGAACCTCTGACTAAAATGAACCTCCGACTAAAATGAACCTCCGACTAAAATGAACCTCCGACTAAAATGAACCTCCGACTAAAATGAACCTCCGACTAAAATGAACCTCTGACTAAAATGAACCTCCGACTAAAATGAACCTCCGACTAAAATGAACCTCTGACTAAAATGAACCTCTGACTAAAATGAACCTCTGACTAAAATGAACCTCCGACTAAAATGAACCTCCGACTAAAATGAACCTCCGACTAAAATGAACCTCCGACTAAAATGAACCTCCGACTAAAATGAACCTCCGACTAAAATGAACCTCCGACTAAAATGAACCTCCGACTAAAATGAACCTCCGACTAAAATGAACCTCCGACTAAAATGAACCTCCGACTAAAATGAACCTTTGACTAAAATGAACCTCTGACTAAAATGAACCTCTGACTAAAATGAACCTCTGACTAAAATGAACCTCTGACTAAAATGAACCTCTGACTAAAATGAACCTCTGATTAAAATGAACCTCTGACTAAAATGAACCTGTGACTAAAATGAACCTCTGACTAAAATGAACCTCTGACTAAAATGAACCTCTGACTAAAATGAACCTCTGATTAAAATGAACCTCTGACTAAAATGAACCTCTGACTAAAATGAACCTGTGACTAAAATGAACCTCCGACTAAAATGAACCTCCGACTAAAATGAACCTCCGACTAAAATGAACCTTTGACTAAAATGAACCTCCGACTAAAATGAACCTCTGACTAAAATGAACCTCCGACTAAAATGAACCTCTGACTAAAATGAACCTCTGACTAAAATGAACCTCCGACTAAAATGAACCTCCGACTAAAATGAACCTCTGACTAAAATGAACCTCTGACTAAAATGAACCTCTGACTAAAATGAACCTCTGACTAAAATGAACCTCTGACTAAAATGAACCTCTGACTAAAATGAACCTCTGACTAAAATGAACCTCTGATTAAAATGAACCTCTGACTAAAATGAACCTGTGACTAAAATGAACCTCTGACTAAAATGAACCTCTGACTAAAATGAACCTCTGACTAAAATGAACCTCTGACTAAAATGAACCTCTGATTAAAATGAACCTCTGACTAAAATGAACCTCTGACTAAAATGAACCTGTGACTAAAATGAACCTCCGACTAAAATGAACCTCTGACTAAAATGAACCTCCGATTAAAATTAACCTCTGACTAAAATTAACCTCTGACTAAAATGAACCTCTGACTAAAATGAACCTCTGACTAAAATGAACCTCCGACTAAAATGAACCTCCGACTAAAATGAACCTCCGATTAAAATGAACCTCCGACTAAAATGAACCTCTGACTAAAATGAACCTGTGACTAAAATGAACCTCTGACTAAAATGAACCTCTGACTAAAATGAACGTCTGATTAAAATGAACCTCTGACTAAAATGAACCTCTGATTAAAATGAACCTCTGACTAAAATGAACCTCTGATTAAAATGAACCTCTGACTAAAATGAACCTCCGACTAAAATGAACCTCTGACTAAAATGAACCTCCGACTAAAATGAACCTCCGACTAAAATGAACCTCTGTCTAAAATGAACCTCTGTCTAAAATGAACCTCTGACTAAAATGAACCTCCGACTAAAATGAACCTCCGACTAAAATGAACCTCCGACTAAAATGAACCTCTGACTAAAATGAACCTCTGACTAAAATGAACCTCCGACTAAAATGAACCTCCGACTAAAATGAACCTCCGACTAAAATGAACCTCCGACTAAAATGAACCTCCGACTAAAATGAACCTCCGACTAAAATGAACCTCCGACTAAAATGAACCTCCGACTAAAATGAACCTCCGACTAAAATGAACCTCTGACTAAAATGAACCTCCGACTAAAATGAACCTCCGACTAAAATGAACCTCCGACTAAAATGAACCTCCGACTAAAATGAACCTCCGACTAAAATGAACCTCCGACTAAAATGAACCTCCGACTAAAATGAACCTCCGACTAAAATGAACCTCCGACTAAAATGAACCTCCGACTAAAATGAACCTCCGACTAAAATGAACCTCCGACTAAAATGAACCTCCGACTAAAATGAACCTTTGACTAAAATGAACCTCCGACTAAAATGAACCTCTGACTAAAATGAACCTCCGACTAAAATGAACCTCTGACTAAAATGAACCTCTGACTAAAATGAACCTCCGACTAAAATGAACCTCCGACTAAAATGAACCTCTGACTAAAATGAACCTCTGACTAAAATGAACCTCTGACTAAAATGAACCTCTGACTAAAATGAACCTCTGACTAAAATGAACCTCTGACTAAAATGAACCTCTGACTAAAATGAACCTCTGATTAAAATGAACCTCTGACTAAAATGAACCTGTGACTAAAATGAACCTCTGACTAAAATGAACCTCTGACTAAAATGAACCTCTGACTAAAATGAACCTCTGACTAAAATGAACCTCTGATTAAAATGAACCTCTGACTAAAATGAACCTCTGACTAAAATGAACCTCCGACTAAAATGAACCTCTGACTAAAATGAACCTCTGACTAAAATGAACCTCTGACTAAAATGAACGTCTGACTAAAATGAACCTCCGACTAAAATGAACCTCCGACTAAAATGAACCTCCGACTAAAATGAACCTCTGTCTAAAATGAACCTCTGACTAAAATGAACCTCTGACTAAAATGAACCTCTGACTAAAATGAACCTCCGATTAAAATGAACCTCCGACTAAAATGAACCTCTGACTAAAATGAACCTCTGACTAAAATGAACCTCTGACTAAAATGAACCTCCGATTAAAATGAACCTCCGACTAAAATGAACCTCTGACTAAAATGAACCTCTGACTAAAATGAACGTCTGACTAAAATGAACCTCTGACTAAAATGAACCTCTGACTAAAATGAACCTCTGACTAAAATGAACCTCTGACTAAAATGAACCTCTGACTAAAATGAACCTCTGACTAAAATGAACCTTTGACTAAAATGAACCTCTGACTAAAATGAACCTCTGACTAAAATGAACCTCCGACTAAAATGAACCTCCGACTAAAATGAACCTCTGACTAAAATGAACCTCTGACTAAAATGAACCTCCGACTAAAATGAACCTCCGACTAAAATGAACCTCCGACTAAAATGAACCTCTGACTAAAATGAACCTCTGACTAAAATGAACCTCCGACTAAAATGAACCTCCGACTAAAATGAACCTCCGACTAAAATGAACCTCCGACTAAAATGAACCTCCGACTAAAATGAACCTCCGACTAAAATGAACCTCCGACTAAAATGAACCTCCGACTAAAATGAACCTCCGACTAAAATGAACCTCCGACTAAAATGAACCTCCGACTAAAATGAACCTTTGACTAAAATGAACCTCCGACTAAAATGAACCTCCGACTAAAATGAACCTCCGACTAAAATGAACCTCTGACTAAAATGAACCTCTGACTAAAATGAACCTCTGACTAAAATGAACCTCTGACTAAAATGAACCTCTGACTAAAATGAACCTTTGACTAAAATGAACCTCCGACTAAAATGAACCTCCGACTAAAATGAACCTCTGACTAAAATGAACCTCTGACTAAAATTAACCTCTGACTAAAATTAACCTGTGACTAAAATGAACCTCCGACTAAAATGAACCTCTGACTAAAATGAACCTCCGACTAAAATGAACCTCCGACTAAAATGAACCTCCGACTAAAATGAACCTCCGACTAAAATGAACCTCCGACTAAAATGAACCTCCGACTAAAATGAACCTCCGACTAAAATGAACCTCCGACTAAAATGAACCTCCGACTAAAATGAACCTCCGACTAAAATGAACCTCCGACTAAAATGAACCTCCGACTAAAATGAACCTCTGACTAAAATGAACCTCCGACTAAAATGAACCTCCGACTAAAATGAACCTCCGACTAAAATGAACCTCCGACTAAAATGAACCTCCGACTAAAATGAACCTCCGACTAAAATGAACCTCCGACTAAAATGAACCTCCGACTAAAATGAACCTCCGACTAAAATGAACCTCCGACTAAAATGAACCTCCGACTAAAATGAACCTCCGACTAAAATGAACCTCCGACTAAAATGAACCTCCGACTAAAATGAACCTCTGACTAAAATGAACCTGTGACTAAAATGAACCTCCGACTAAAATGAACCTCTGACTAAAATGAACCTCCGACTAAAATGAACCTCCGACTAAAATGAACCTCCGACTAAAATGAACCTCCGACTAAAATGAACCTCCGACTAAAATGAACCTCCGACTAAAATGAACCTCTGACTAAAATGAACCTCTGACTAAAATGAACCTCTGACTAAAATGAACCTCCGACTAAAATGAACCTCCGACTAAAATGAACCTCCGACTAAAATGAACCTCCGACTAAAATGAACCTCCGACTAAAATGAACCTCCGACTAAAATGAACCTCCGACTAAAATGAACCTCCGACTAAAATGAACCTCCGACTAAAATGAACCTCCGACTAAAATGAACCTCCGACTAAAATGAACCTCCGACTAAAATGAACCTCCGACTAAAATGAACCTCCGACTAAAATGAACCTCCGACTAAAATGAACCTCTGACTAAAATGAACCTCTGACTAAAATGAACCTCTGACTAAAATGAACGTCTGACTAAAATGAACCTCCGACTAAAATGAACCTCCGACTAAAATGAACCTCCGACTAAAATGAACCTCTGTCTAAAATGAACCTCTGACTAAAATGAACCTCTGACTAAAATGAACCTCTGACTAAAATGAACCTCCGATTAAAATGAACCTCCGACTAAAATGAACCTCTGACTAAAATGAACCTCTGACTAAAATGAACGTCTGACTAAAATGAACCTCTGACTAAAATGAACCTCTGACTAAAATGAACCTCTGACTAAAATGAACCTCTGACTAAAATGAACCTCTGACTAAAATGAACCTTTGACTAAAATGAACCTCTGACTAAAATGAACCTCTGACTAAAATGAACCTCCGACTAAAATGAACCTCTGACTAAAATGAACCTCTGACTAAAATGAACCTCCGACTAAAATGAACCTCTGACTAAAATGAACCTCTGACTAAAATGAACCTCTGACTAAAATGAACCTCTGACTAAAATGAACCTCCGACTAAAATGAACCTCCGACTAAAATGAACCTCCGACTAAAATGAACCTCCGACTAAAATGAACCTCCGACTAAAATGAACCTCCGACTAAAATGAACCTCCGACTAAAATGAACCTCCGACTAAAATGAACCTCCGACTAAAATGAACCTCTGACTAAAATGAACCTCTGACTAAAATGAACCTCTGACTAAAATGAACCTCCGACTAAAATGAACCTCCGACTAAAATGAACCTCCGACTAAAATGAACCTCCGACTAAAATGAACCTCCGACTAAAATGAACCTTTGACTAAAATGAACCTCCGACTAAAATGAACCTCCGACTAAAATGAACCTCCGACTAAAATGAACCTCTGACTAAAATGAACCTCTGACTAAAATGAACCTCTGACTGAAATGAACCTCTGACTAAAATGAACCTCTGACTAAAATGAACCTTTGACTAAAATGAACCTCCGACTAAAATGAACCTCCGACTAAAATGAACCTCTGACTAAAATGAACCTCTGACTAAAATGAACCTCTGACTAAAATGAACCTCTGACTAAAATGAACCTCTGACTAAAATGAACCTCTGACTAAAATGAACCTCCGACTAAAATGAACCTCCGACTAAAATGAACCTCCGACTAAAATGAA